>NW_028156553.1:147500-157500 GCF_964263955.1 Coregonus lavaretus
GTCTACATATGAAGAAGCGGACCAAAGCGCAGCGTTGCGAGTGAACATGATTTATTAATAACGTACTCACGAAAAACAAAACAAACAAAGACGATGCGTGAAGTCCAATAAACAGATACACTGGAACATGGAACAATAACCCACAACTAACACAAGAAAACCTACATCTTAAATATGGCTCCCAATCAGAGATAACGAGCCGAACAGCTGACACTCGTTACCTCCGATTGGGAGTCAATGAATACAAACAAGGAAACACAACACCAACCTAGAAATAGACACAACAGAACTCCTCACCTAGAAATAAACGTGACAGACCTGCAAACATAAAATACACCCAAAACCCAACAAACAACATACACCCTGGCTCAAATACACAAGTCCTGGAGCCAGAGTGTGACAGTACCCCCCCCTAAAGGTGCGAACTCCGGGCGCACCAGCATACAGTCTAGGGGAGGGTCTGGGTGGGCGTCTGTCCACGGTGGCGGTTCTGCTTCTGGTCGTGGTCCCCATCCCACCTTAGTCACTCTCCGCTTCCGTCCTCCCTTCCTCATGACCACCCCCCAACTCAACCCCACTGGATTAAGGGGCGGCACCTGACTACGGGACAGTACCGGACTAAGGGGCAGCACCGGACTAAGGGGCAGCACCGGGATAAGGGGCAGCACCGGGACAAGGGGCAGCACCGGACTACGGGGCAGTACCGGACTAAAGGGCAGTACCGGGCTAAGAGGCAGTACCGGACTACGGGTCAGCACCGGGCTAAGGGGCGGCACCGGACTCAGGGGCAGCACCGGACTAAGGGGCAGCACCGGGCTGAAGGGCAGTACAGGACTAAGGGGCAGCACCGGGCTAAGGGGCAGTACCTGACTAGATGGCGGATCCTGGCTGGCTGGCTCTGGCGGATCCTGGCGGGACGGCTCTGGCGGATCCTGGCGGGACGACTCTGGCGGATCCTGGCGGGACGGCTCTGGCGGATCCAGGCTGGACGGCTCTGGCGGATCCAGGCTGGACGACTCTGGCGGATCCTGGCGGGACGGCTCTGGCGGATCCAGGCTGGACGGCTCTGGCGGATCCAGGCGGGACGGCTCTGGCGGATCCGGGCTGACCGGCTCTGGCGGATCCTGGCTGGCCGGCTCTGGCTGATCCTGGCTGGACGGCTCTGGCGGATCCTGGCGGGACGGCTCTGGCGGATCCGGGCTGACCGGCTCTGGCGGATCCTGGCTGGCCGGCTCTGGCTGATCCTGGCTGGACGGCTCTGGCGGATCCTGGCTGGCCGACGGATCTGGCTGCTCATGGCTGACTGACGGATCTGGCTGCTCATGGCTGGCTGACGGATCTGGCTGCTCATGGCTGGCTGACGGATCTGGCTGCTCATGGCTGGCTGACGGGTCTGGCTGCTCATGGCTGGCTGACGGGTCTGGCTGCTCATGGCTGGCTGACGGATCTGGCTGCTCATGGCTGGCTGACGGGTCTGGCTGCTCATGGCTGGCTGACAGATCTGGCTGCTCATGGCTGACTGACGGATCTGGCTGCTCATGGCTGACTGACGGATCTGGCTGCTCATGGCTGGCTGACGGACCTGGCTGCTCATGGCTGGCTGACGGATCTGGCTGCTCATGGCTGGCTGACGGGTCTGGCTGCTCATGGCTGGCTGATGGGTCTGGCTGCTCATGGCTGGTTGACAGATCTGGCTGCTCATGGCTGGCTGATGGTGCTGGCTGGGAGGCTGGCGGTGGAGGCGGACCCCAGCCTCGGATAGCAGTCATCACCTCCAGCAGGGCGGCTCCCATCTGCAGGATCTGCTCTTTCTGGTCCCGAACCTGAGCTTCCAGTCTAGTATGGGCTGCGCCGGCTCCTGCTGATTCCATAGCAGGTGTCTGATTCTGTCTGGCGGACGGCTCTGCAGGCTCATGGCAGACGGACGGCTTTGCAGGCTCAGTACAGACGGGCGGCTTATGCAGCGCTTGGCAGACGGGCAGTTCAGACGTCCTAGGACAGACGGCAGACTCTGGCCGGCTGGCGACGCACATCGTGGACCTGGTGCGTGGAGTAGGAACAGACCGGCCCGTACCGGGAACACCCACCACTGGCCTTAACTGGGGATCAAGAACGGACCGGACCAGACTGGGAACACACTTCAGTCTCTCATGCCGTGCCACAACAACTTCCCCCTTTCCACTCGCCAATGGCTCCCGTAATCCGAATGCCTTCTCTCCAGCTCTACCTGTGGCAGCCTCCTGCTGCCCAGGCGCCCAAGCCATGTGCCCCCCCCCAAAAAATTATTGGGGAGTAACCACGGGCTTCCAGCCTCGACTCCGCGCTGCCTCCTCGTACCACCTCCTCTCGGCTGCAGCCGCCTCCAGCTCTTCACGAGGGCGGTGATATTCCTCCATTTGTGGCCAAGGACCCTTTCCAGCCCGTATCTCCTCCCATGTCCATGAATCCGTTGGAGGTAGGTCCTGTTGCCGCTTGTTACGCTGCTTGGTCCTCTTTTGGTGGGTTATTCTGTCACGATCGTCTACATATGAAGAAGCGGACCAAAGCGCAGCGTTGCGAGTGAACATGATTTATTAATAACGTACTCACGAAAAACAAAACAAACAAAGACGATGCGTGAAGTCCAATAAACAGATACACTGGAACATGGAACAATAACCCACAACTAACACAAGAAAACCTACATCTTAAATATGGCTCCCAATCAGAGATAACGAGCCGAACAGCTGACACTCGTTACCTCCGATTGGGAGTCAATGAATACAAACAAGGAAACACAACACCAACCTAGAAATAGACACAACAGAACTCCTCACCTAGAAATAAACGTGACAGACCTGCAAACATAAAATACACCCAAAACCCAACAAACAACATACACCCTGGCTCAAATACACAAGTCCTGGAGCCAGAGTGTGACAACAATAACCTGGGGGAGAGTATGCCAGGGTGATGGGTTGCTATATAAACACAATAACCTGGGGGAGAGTATGCCAGGGTGATGGGTTGCAATTAAGCTCTCTGTCTGTAAGGTTACCTGCTTTGGTCCACATCAATATTTCATAATCACCGAGGGTTATAGAAGGTAATGACATAGTCTCAGCACTGTCTGGTAACAATCCACAAACCCAACAATCTGATATGTTCTGTAGTGCAGAGACATTGCTCGCTAATTGTTAGAAAGTGTTTGACCCGTGGGAAAACCGCATAATGTTCATGTCCGCTAGTTCTTCTCTTCAGGTCCGCGGGGTCACCAGGGTCCAGGTTCCGGTCAGCGGGGTCATCTGTTTCTGGGCTTCCCCCTGTGGAAGCCGGGCCTCGTTGGAGCAGAGAGGCCTTGGGTTGTAGGAGTAACAGGAGTAACATCTCCTTCTGGCTCTGCTACTGACTTACAGTGGGGAGGCGTTGATCCAGGTGTCTTTCCCTAAGCACTTTACCACCGTTGGGGTGGTGAGGGCGATCTGATGTGGTCCTTTCCACCTGGGTTTCAACGGTCCTTTTACCTCTGTCGTGCCTCCTGACCATTAGCCGATCTCCAGGCTGGAGATCGTGATGGGGACGGTCGTCTGGGGGAGTTTGGGCAGCAGAGACCAGAGAATGAACAGCTCGAATACAGTTAGTCAGAGCTATACAGTACTTCATCCTGTGTATTCATATTTATCATGGATCCCCATTAGTTCCTGCCAAGGCAGCAGCTACTCTTCCTGGGGTTTACTATGGATCCCCATTAGTTCCTGCCAAGGCAGCAGCTACTCTTCCTGGGGTTTATTATGGATCCACATTAGTTCCTGCCAAGGCAGCATCTACTCTTCCAGCAAAACATTAAGGCAGTTATATACAGTTTAAAATATTACATGACATTACATTTCATAACACTTTACCCAATACATTTAGTGTGTTCCCTCAGGCCACTACTCCACTATCACATATTTACAATACAACATCCATGTGTACGTGTGTGTATGAGTGTGTGTCTTATCATGTGTCTGTGTGTCATGGCATCCATCCAACAGATGCAGATCAGGGACTGCAGCTGGCGGTGACACAGGTGTCCTCATGGGACGGACCATCAGTACCTGGTGGACTGAGGCCAGTTTTCCTGACTGGGGTAGAACGCATTGAAAAGAAGGCTATGGGTCACACATCCACCCAGGTAAGTCCTGTTTGAGCAGACATGTTTTTCTTTTTTTTTCTTTCTTTCAGTACGCCATCGTAGCGTTCTACAAGTCCGGAACTTTCCCGGGTGAAACGGTACATGCACATTTCTCTTAACTTGCATCATGTCACACAGTTCTTTCATTATCTTCGAGGTGAAACGTGTCCCCCCTATCGCTATCTAGACTTTGTGGTACACCGAATCGTGGAACAATATCATGTAACAGTCTTTGCTTCCTCATTAGATGTGGGGAACGCTTCAATCCATTTGGAGTAGCTTTTCAACCATTACCAACATATATGTTTTTCTTCTACATGCAGGCATGTGAACAAAAAAATAAATTAGCATATTTACGAAAGGGCCCCAGGGGACTTGTAGGCTTGACAAAGAGGTCGATTCTTGCTTTCCTGCGTTGTGTTCTTGACAAATTAGACATTGGGAACAGATTTGTGCGGCGAACGTAGTAAATTTGGGTGCGTACCTTTTTCTTCTTTCCTACAAGCACTTAACATTCCCCCTTTGGACACATGACTCACACTGTGATTCATGCGTCCAGAAAAACAACAACACTGCCGGTCAAATCAAATAAAAAGAAATCGGAATAAGAAATACAATTTGAATTACAACCCTTGATAACTCCATAAGGAAATAATTGTATCCTATTGGGGAATTCAAGGAACCTTTGTGCTTTCTTCACAGTTCAGGGGCAGCACTCTGTCTCCCTCCTTCCCACCCGTCCGAATCAGAATCACAACTACGAAGGTAAATTATAAAGGATAAGAAAGAAAAAATGTCAGTGATTTAAATATAATATGTAAACACTGATAATTATGAAGTGTATTGTTGTTGATACCAATCTCACCAGAGTTGTATTTATTTTTCAACCAATGTCACTGATCTTTCTAGCAAGGGTGATCTTTCTAGCGAGGGTACCCAATTGTCATACTTGAGTAAAAGTAAAGATACCTTAATGGAAATGACTAAAATGTAATGTAAATGTAAAATGACTAAAGTAAAAGTGAAAGTCACCCAGTAAAATCCTACTTTAGTAAAAGTCTAAAAGTATTTGGTTTTAAATATATTTAAGTATCAGAATTACATGTAATTGCAAAAATATACTTAAGTATCAAAAGTAAAAGTACAAGTATAGATAATTTCAAATTCCTTAAATTAAGCAAAACAGACGGCACAATTTTCTAGTTTTTTAAAATGTACGGATAGCCAGGGGCACACTCCAACACTCAGACATAATTTGCGAACGAAGCATTTGTGTTTAGTGTGTCCTCCAGATCAGAGGCAGTAGGGATGACCAGGGATGTTCTCTTGATAAGTGCATGAATTGGACCATTTTCCTGCCCTGCTAAGCATTCAAAATGTAACGAGTACTTTTGGGTGTCAGGGAAAATGTATGGAGTAAAAATTACATAATTTTGTTTAGGAATGGAGTGAAGTAAAAGTAAAAGTTGTCAAAAAATATAAACAGTAAAGTACAGATGCCCCCCCCCAAAACCCCCCCCACTTAAGTAGTACTTTAAAGTATTTTTACTGAAGTACTTTACACCACTGGTTTTTCAGTACATTTCTCATCAGGAGAACTCACATGTTCAGACAGTAGACTCTTCAGTAAATGTCATCTGTGTGCCCTTTGTGTATCCTTTCTAACAGTGAAGAGCCTACTGAAACCAAAACAATAAAAAAATTTAAATACACAATAAATCAGACACGGTATTAACACCACTAAAACATATTCACAAGTATAGACGGTCGGGGTGTGTGTGTGGTAAAACGTAGGGCAAAAACAAACAAATGGCCTAAAGTTGGGATCTCCCTTAACAGCTGAATCCGGGTACCTTTATACTTTATAGTACTGCAGAGTCCCTCTAACTGCTCTCCCAAGGCACCTGCCTCAGGAAGCATTTCAAAGGGAGAGATGGAGAATCATTGTTAAACTCATCAGAAAACTTGGTAGTGGACATTCCATCCGTCCTAGAAGAGAAAATCAACATTAGTTTTCACTATGTTACATCTTAATCAGTCCTAAGAATTCTCAATCTTAATCAGTCCTAAGAATACAATATTCAGTACTACTATATGTACCATCCTCCCTTTTTCAATCAAGCTTACCGCATTTTGGGCAGGAAGCCTTGATAAAACCATGCGTATACATAACCGTACTGGATAACCATCAGGTGATACAGGGTCCCATTAAGCGGAATAGACATCTTCTAAAGGAAACAATCCCAGAGCTCCTATCTTGTAATCTTATCATCTAGACCTGGTGCCTTGACGTATGGCTTGTGTTCTGTACTTTCTGTCCCTGGGACATCAACTAGTCAAAATATGAAACCTGTTGTTTAATAAATCTGCTAGGGCCTTCAAAAAGTCAGTGCTGGCTTATCAGCGCTTTATTTTATTTGTTTCACAGCCCTGGTACTAAAAACATTTATTTGGATCGACTTCAATTTTGGACAGTGTTCCATGTAATGGAAACAGATTATTGTAATAGATTACATTACCTTCTTACTTAAATCACTGATGTTATTCACATTGGAAATAATAATAGGAAATTGTTATTCATACCGCTGTTCCAAATTTTCCCACTGTTTTCCTTACTGCCTGAATTCAGTGAGTACTAATTACTTTCACTGGCTGCTTATCTATGGGTCCACAGGAAGCTTATCTTTAACCCAAAATACCAGATTGCCAGCCTCTAATTTAACATCAGTCCCAAGGCTCAATCCCTGTGTTCGTCTTGTGACCTTGTATTGAAACCTTAGCTTCTTCAAATTACTAAAATATTGCATTATTAGAGTGTTATCTGTAAGCCACTAATAACATACAGTGCATTCAAAAAGTATTCAGACCCCTTCACTTTTTCCACATTCTGTTACGTTACAGCCTTATTCTAAAATGGATTCAATCGTTTTTTTTCCCCCCTCATCAATCTACCACAATACCCCATAATGACACAATGAAAACAGGTTTTATTATTTTTGCAAATTTATTACAAGAAAAACTAAAAAACACAGTTTGCTATGAGACTCGAAATTGAGCTCAGGTGCATCCTGTTTCCATTGATCATCCATGAGATGTTTCTACAACTTGATTGGAGTCCACCTGTGGTAAATTCAATTGATTGGACATGATTTGGAAAGGCACACACCTGTCTATATAAGGTCCCACAGTTGACAGTGCATGTCAGAGCAAAAACCAAGCCATGACGTGGAAGGAATTGTCCGTAGAGCTCGGAGCTCGGTACCAAAAAATGTGTGCAGCATTGAAGGTCCCCAAGAACACAGTAGACTCCATCGTTCTTAAATGGAAGAAGTTTGGAACCACCAAGACTCTTCCTAGAGCTGGCCGCCCGGCCAAACTGATCAATCGGGGGAGAAGGGCCTTGGTCAGGGAGGTGACCAAGAACCCAATGGTCACTCTGACAGAGCTCTAGAGTTCCTCTGTGGAGATGGGAGAACCTTCCAGAAGGACAACCATCTCTGCAGCACTCCACCAATCAGGTCTTTATGGTAGAGTGGCCAGACGGAAGCCACTCCTCAGTTACATGACAGCCTGCTTGGAGTTTGCCAAAAGGCACCTAATGACTCTCAGAGCATGACAAACAAGATTCTCTGGTCTGATGAAACCAAGATTGAACTCTTTGGCCTGAATGCCAGGCGTTATGTCTGGAGGAAACCTGGCACCATACCTATGGTGAAGCATGGTGGTGGCAGCATCATGCTGTGGGGATGTTTTTCAGCAGCAGGGACTGGGAGACTAGTCAGGATTGAGGGAAATATTAACAGAGATATCCTTGGTGAAAACCTGCTCCAGAGCGCTCAGGACCTCAGACTGTGGCGGAGATTCACCTTCCAACAGGACAACGGCCCTAAGCACACAGCCAAGACAATGCAGTAGTGGCTTCGGGACAAGTCTCTGAATGTTCTTGAGTGGCCCAGCCAGAGCACGGACTTGAACCCGATCGAACATCTCTGGAGAGACCTGAAACTAGCTGTGCAGCGAAGCTCCCCATCCAACCTGACAGAGCTTGAGAGGATATTCAGAGAAGAATATGAGAAACTCCCCAAATACAGGTGTGCCAAGCTTGTAGCGTCATACCCAAGTAGACTCGAGGCTGTAATCGCTGCCAAAGGCGCTTCAACAAAGTACAGAGTAAAGGGTCTGAACACTTAAACCTGTTTTTGCTTTGTCATTATGGGGTGTTGTGTGTAGATTGATGAGGATTTTGTATTTATTGAATCCATTTTAGAATAAGGCTTTAACGTAACAAAATGTGGGAAAAGTGAAGGGGTCTGAATACTTTCCGAATGCACTGTATATACTGACCCAACAGTATTTTCACGTGATCGTAGGAAAACCAACCCTTACTCTTAGTGACACCCCTGTGCTCCCATTGATCAATGTTAACCAGACAGATTCATTATTATAGGAAAATAGTTCTGCCCAATTGAACCCCAGCATTTTGTTTTTGAGAAGGGCAAGAGAAGAACAAGAGATCTTTCACCATTAAGGCTCGCCTGGAAAACAGACAGTCCCTCACAGAGATGTTTAAGTAATGTCTCTTACCCTCTTAATTGTGGCCAGAGGGATGTCTGGGTCCATGCTGAGCGAAACAAGTCAAAAAGTCAGGTTGCTCTCATCCGGGTCACGGCCCCAAATGTTGTGGAAAATTAGATCCAAAGATTAAGGCAAAGACTATTTAATTGTATAATAGGAAAATATTTAATCAAGCAGCTGCAGGGGAGATCTATCTCTTCCCAGGGAAGAAGTCAAAAAATAAATGGTTACATGTCCCTTGTATAGTGAGAGGTGATAATACAATCATATTGTTACAGCTCACCCCAAATTCTGCCACCACAGGGCAAAGAGAAAAATGTACAGTTCCATTGCTAATTTCATGCTATTCTACACACTTAACAATGAGACTGAGAGAATTTAGCATTTTAGAAGCTAATTTCCTGCAATTCTACACATATTGCCATGGGGCAGAGAGAAAAAATTGAAATTGTATAGCTACTGTTATGCTATTCTACATATTTTGCAATGACGCCTCCAGGGACCCCAACCCCTGGTACGACAGGGCCCCAACCCCTGGTACGACTGGGACCCCAACCCCTGGTACGACTGGGACCCCAACCCCTGGTACGACTGGGACCCCAACCCATGGCATGACTGGGACCCCAACCCCTGGTACGACTGGGACCCCAACCCCTGGTACGACAGGGACCCCAACCCCTGGTACGACAGAGCCCCAACCACTGGTACGACAGGGACCCCAACCCCTGGTACGACAGGGACCCCAACCCCTGGTACGACTGGGACCCAACCACTGGTACGACAGGGACCCCAACCCCTGGTACGACAGGGACCCGCAACCCCTGGTACGACTGGGCCCCAACCACTGGTACGACAGGGACCCCAACCCCTGGTACGACAGGGACCCCAACCCCTGGTACGACAGGGACCCCAACCCCTGGTACGACTGGGACCCCCAACCCCTGGTACGACAGGGGCCCCAACCCCTGGAACGACTGGGCCCCAACCCCTGGTACGACAGGGACCCGCAACCCCTGGTACGACTGCTGCTCTGGGTCTCTAGTCACTGTTTACATGTTTATTACTGTTACAAGCCCCCATAGTCTAGTCACTGTCTATAAGTCTACTTCTGTTACAAGCCCCCATAGTCTAGTCACTGTCTATAAGTCTACTTCTGTTACAAGCCCCCATAGTCTAGTCACTGTCTATAAGTCTACTACTGTTACAAGCCCCCATGGTTTCTCCCTCTCTCTGTATCCGCCCTCTCTCTCTCCCCCTACCCCTCCCTTCCCT
>NW_028156553.1:160000-177500 GCF_964263955.1 Coregonus lavaretus
TTGGAGTTCTCTCAACTCCAGCCCAAGGGAAGCCTACAGTCCTGTGTGTGTGTATGTATGTGTGTCTCAACTCCACCCCAACACCCACACACACAATTCTAGCAACTCAGTGGTGTTGTGAAAAGCCTCCAAGTTAGATGGAGATGGTCAGGAGACACTGATCTCCTGAGACAGCTGATAAATAACATGTTAGTCAGACTCTAAGGCCTGTAGTTAGAATACAATACACACACACACACACACACACACTGTAATACAATACATGAGTCATCTGTATCAGTGGCCCTTAACTACTGTAGAGTCAGATCACATCACTACCACCTAGTGGGACAGAGTTAAACACCTGCCTAGACGGATAGACGGACCAACCCTAACCCTAACCCTAACCGTCATCATCATCACCGTCTTCATCATCACCATCATCAACACCATCATCATAATTTGGTTGTCTGGAGTCTATAGGAAAAGTGGGACTTGCTTCACCCCAATACAGGCCCATGGTCTTCAGTTCTCCTTCTACTGTGTTCTCCCCTTGTGATTGTGCCCACTGACAGACAGGCTTCTTGGCTCTGTACTATCTTGGCTATGGCTGGTTAGAACATGACCTTCTTGTCTATGGCTAGTTAGTACATTACCTTCTTGTCTATGGCTGGTTAGTACATGACCTTCTTGTCTATGGCTGGTTAGTACATGACCTTCTTGTCTATGGCTGGTTAGTACATGACCTTCTTGGCTATGGCTGGTTAGTACATTACCTTGTTGTCTATGGCTGGTTATTACATGACCTTCTTGTCTATGGCTGGTTATTACATTACCTTGTTGTCTATGGCTGGTTAGAACATGACCTAAATAGTTTTAGGTGTTCAGAAATGCCTCTCAGTTTTCCCTCCAGTCAGTGAAAAACTGGGACCAGAAATCAGTCCTGGTATTTGTTCTTTGTTCAAACATTGCCCTTTTTTTTGGGACCGGCCCACTGGGCTAAAGATGGACCAGCTTAGCTGGAATTTGACCGAACTGCCCTATAGCCAGTCCATTTCTGCCCCTGCCTTTGTCCACCAAAGACAGTCTTATTGTTCCATGTTCAGTCCAGGGTCTACATGAGAAGTCTGATGGTCCCCTGCAGTTCTCTCAGCTTCACCCCAAGTGAAGCCCATAGTCCTATGTGTGTGTGTGTGTGTGTGTGTGTGTGTGTGTGTGTGTGTGTGTGTGTGTGTGTGTGTGTGTGTGTGTGTGTGTGTGTGTGTGTGTGTGTTTCAACGCCACCCCAAGTGAAGCCCATAGTCTTCAGTTCTCCCTCTACAGTGTACTGCCCTTGTTGTGCCTTCTCAGCAGACCTGGGTTCAAATACTATTTGAAATCTTTCAGATACTGTGAGCATTTGCTTTAGCCTGCCTGGAGTGGCAGATGGGCAGGGTTTGCTGTGACCTGCCTGGAGTGGCAGATGGGCGGGGTTTGTTGTAACCTGCCTGGAGTGGCAGATGGGCGGGGTTTTCTGTAACCTGCCTGGAGTGGCAGATGGGCGGGGTTTGTTGTAACCTGCCTGGAGTGGCAGATGGGCGGGGTTTTCTGTAACCTGCCTGGAGTGGCAGATGGGCAGGGTTTGCTGTGACCTGCCTGGAGTGGCAGATGGGCGGGGTTTGCTGTAACCTGCCTGGAGTGGCAGATGGGCGGGGTTTGTTGTAACCTGCCTGGAGTGGCAGATGGGCGGGGTTTTCTGTAACCTGCCTGGAGTGGCAGATGGGCGGGGTTTGCTGTGACCTGCCTGGAGTGGCAGATGGGCGGGGTTTGCAGGCTCTAAGCCTATTCTATTGGTTCCATGGCACCAGGCAAGCTCCAGATATAGTGTCTGAAATTATTTCAAATAGTTTTTGGAGCCAGGTCTACTTCTTGGCTGTGTTCCATCATCAGGACTCAGCCGAGCGCACAAACACACACTCACACACACTCACACACACACACTCACACACACACACTCACACACACACACTCACACACACACACACACTCTCACACGCACACACACGCACTGTGTTTCTTCTTCAGGACACGGCCTAGCTAGCTAACTTGTTGGTGTTGTGAAAAGCCTCCCAGCTTGAAGGAAATGGTCAGGAGACACTGATCTCCTGAGACAGCTGATAAATAACATGTTAGTCAGCGTGTAGGGCCTGTAGTTAGAATACAACACATTAGTCATCTGTATCAGTGACCCTTAACTACTGCAGAGTCAGATCACATCACTACCACCTAGTGGGACGGAATTAAAGGCACACCGCTACCTAGCTAGCCATCACCATCACCATCACCATCATCATCACCATCATCATCACCATCATCATCACCATCATCATCATCATCATCATCATCAGCACCGTCATCATAAACACCGTCATCATCATTTGGTTGTCTGGAGTCTATATGAAAAGTGGGACTTGATTCACCCCAAGATAAGCCCATGGTCTTCAGTTCTCCTGCGACTGTGTTCTCCCCTTGTGGTTGTGCCCACTGAAAGGCAGGCTTCTTGGCTATGTACTATCTTGTCTATGGCTGGTTATTACATGACCTTCTTAGCTATGGCTGGTTATTACATGACCTTCTTGTCTATGGCTGGTTAGTACATTACCTTCTTGTCTATGGCTGGTTATTACATGACCTTCTTGGCTATGGCTGGTTAGTACATTACCTTCTTGGTTATGGCTGGTTAGAACATGACCTTCTTGGCTATGGCTGGTTATTACATGACCTTCTTGGCTATGGCTGGTTAGTACATGACCTTCTTGTCTATGGCTGGTTAGTACATGACCTTCTTGTCTATGGCTGGTTAGAACACGACCTTCTTGGATATGGCTGGTTATTACATGACCTTCTTGGCTATGGCTGGTTAGAACATTACTTTCTTGGCTATGGCTGGTTATTACATGATCTTCTTGGCTATGGCTGGTTATTACATGACCTTCTTGTCTATGGCTGGTTAGAACATGACCTTCTTGTCTATGGCTGGTTAGTACATTACCTTCTTGTCTATGGCTGGTTAGTACATTACCTTCTTGTCTATGGCTGGTTAGAACACGACCTTCTTGGATATGGCTGGTTATTACATGACCTTCTTGGCTATGGCTGGTTAGAACATTACTTTCTTGGCTATGGCTGGTTATTACATGATCTTCTTGGCTATGGCTGGTTATTACATGACCTTCTTGTCTATGGCTGGTTAGAACATGACCTTCTTGTCTATGGCTGGTTAGTACATTACCTTCTTGTCTATGGCTGGTTAGTACATTACCTTCTTGTCTATGGCTGGTTAGAACATGACCTTCTTGTCTATGGCTGGTTAGTACATTACCTTCTTGTCTATGGCTGGTTAGAACATGACCTTCTTGTCTATGGCTGGTTAGTACATTACCTTCTTGTCTATGGCTGGTTAGAACATGACCTTCTTGTCTATGGCTGGTTAGTACATTACCTTCTTGTCTATGGCTGGTTAGTACATTACCTTCTTGTCTATGGCTGGTTAGTACATGACCTTCTTGGCTATGGCTGGTTAGTACATTACCTTGTTGTCTATGGCTGGTTATTACATTTCCTTGTTGTGTATGGCTGGTTAGAACATGACCTAGATAGTTTTAGGTGTTGAGAAATGCCTCTCAGTTTTCCCTCCAGTCAGTGAAAAACTGGGACCAGAAATCAGTCCTGGTATTTGTTCTTTGTTCAAACATTGCCCTTTTTTTTGGACCGGCCCACTGGGCTAAAGATGGACCAGCTTAGCTGGAATTTGACCGAACTGCCATATAGCCAGTCCATTTCTGCCCCTGCCTTTGTCCACCAAAGACAGTCTTATTGTTCCATGTTCAGTCCAGGGTCTACATGAGAAGTCTGATGGTCCCCTGCAGTTCTCTCAGCTTCACCCCAAGTGAAGCCGATAGTCCTATGTGTGTGTGTGTGTGTGTGTGTGTGTGTGTGTGTGTGTGTTTCAACACCACCCCAAGTGAAGCCCATAGTCTTCAGTTCTCCCTCTACTGTGTACTGCCCTTGTTGTGTCTTCTCAGCAGACCTGGGTTCAAATACTATTTGAAATCTTTCAGATACTGTGAGCATTTGCTTTAGCCTGCCTGGAGTGGCAGATGGGCGGGGTTTGCTGTAACCTGCCTGGAGTGGCAGATGGGCGGGGTTTGCTGTAACCTGCCTGGAGTGGCAGATGGGCGGGGTTTGCTGTGACCTGCCTGGAGTGGCAGATGGGCAGGGTTTGCTGTAACCTGCCTGGAGTGGCAGATGGGCGGGGTTTGCTGTAACCTGCCTGGAGTGGCAGATGGGCGGGGTTTGCAGGCTCTAAGCCTATTCTATTGGTTCCATGGCACCAGGCAAGCTCCAGATATAGTGTCTGAAATTATTTCAAATAGTATTTGGAGCCAGGTCTACTTCTTGGCTGTGTTCCATCATCAGGACTCAGCCGAGCACACAAACACACACTCACACACACTCACACACACACACTCACACACACACACTCACACACACACACTCACACACACACACACACTCTCACACGCACACACACGCACTGTGTTTCTTCTTCAGGACACGGCCTAGCTAGCTAACTTGTTGGTGTTGTGAAAAGCCTCCCAGCTTAAAGGAAATGGTCAGGAGACACTGATCTCCTGAGACAGCTGATAAATAACATGTTAGTCAGCCTGTAGGGCCTGTAGTTAGAATACAACACATTAGTCGTCTGTATCAGTGACCCTTAACTACTGCAGAGTCAGATCACATCCCTACCACCTAGTGGGACGGAATTAAATGCACACCGCTACCTAGCTAGCCATCACCATCACCATCACCATCATCATCACCATCACCATCACCATCATCATCATCATCATCATCATCAGCACCGTCATCATAAACACCGTCATCATCATTTGGTTGTCTGGAGTCTATATGAAAAGTGGGACTTGATTCACCCCAAGATAAGCCCATGGTCTTCAGTTCTCCTGCGACTGTGTTCTCCCCTTGTGGTTGTGCCCACTGAAAGGCAGGCTTCTTGGCTATGTACTATCTTGTCTATGGCTGGTTATTACATGACCTTCTTAGCTATGGCTGGTTATTACATGACCTTCTTGTCTATGGCTGGTTAGTACATTACCTTCTTGTCTATGGCTGGTTATTACATGACCTTCTTGGCTATGGCTGGTTAGTACATTACCTTCTTGGCTATGGCTGGTTAGAACATGACCTTCTTGGCTATGGCTGGTTATTACATGACCTTCTTGGCTATGGCTGGTTAGTACATGACCTTCTTGTCTATGGCTGGTTAGTACATGACCTTCTTGTCTATGGCTGGTTAGAACATTACCTTCTTGGATATGGCTGGTTATTACATGACCTTCTTGGCTATGGCTGGTTATTACATGACCTTCTTGGCTATGGCTGGTTAGAACATTACTTTCTTGGCTATGGCTGGTTATTACATGATCTTCTTGGCTATGGCTGGTTATTACATGACCTAGCTAGTTTTAGGTGTATATGGCTGGTTAGAACATGATAAATGCCTCTCAGTTTGCCCTCCATTGCGAGACAGTCTGGGATCAGAAATCAGTCCTGGTATTTGTTTCTTGTATCCCTCACACAGTCCATTAGTCTTTAGGCCAGTCCAGTTCTGCCTCTGCTTTGTCCACCAAAGGAAGTATCCCTCACACGGTCCATTAGTCTTTAGGCCAGTCCAGTTCTGCCTCTGCTTTGTCCACCAAAGGAAGTATCCCTCACACAGTCCATTAGTCTTTAGGCCAGTCCAGTTCTGCCTCTGCTTTGTCCACCAAAGGAAGTATCCCTCACACGGTCCATTAGTCTTCAGGCCAGTCCAGTTCTGCCTCTGCTTTGTCCACCAAAGGAAGTATCCCTCACACGGTCCATTAGTCTTCAGGCCAGTCCAGTTCTGCCTCTGCTTTGTCCACCAAAGGAAGTCTTGTTGGCTGTGTTCCATGTTTAGTCCAGGGTCCAGATGGCCAGTCTGATGCTCCTTTGGAGTTCTCTCAACTCCAGCCCAAGGGAAGCCTACAGTCCTGTGTGTGTGTATGTATGTGTGTGTGTGTCTCAACTCCACCCCAACACACACACACACACACACACACACACACACACACACACACACACACACACACACACACACACACACACACAAGCAAAAGCACACACACACAATTCTAGCAACTCAGTGGTGTTGTGAAAAGCCTTCCAGGTAGAAGAAGAGAGTCAGGAGACGCTGACCTCCTGAGACAGCTGATAAATAATACATTAGTTAGACTGTAGGGCCTGTAGTTAGAATACAATATACACACACACACACACACACACACACACACACACACACACACACACACACACACACACACTGTAATACAATACATGAGTCATCTGTATCAGTGGCCCTTAACAACTGTAGAGTCAGATCACATCACTACCACCTAGTGGGACAGAGTTAAACACCTGCCTAGACGGATAGACGGACCAACCCTAACCCTAACGATAACCCTAACCATAACCCTAACCCTAACCATAACCCTAACCCTAACCGCCCGGCGGACAGACCAACCCTAACCCTAACCGCCCGGCGGACAGACCAACCCTAACCCTAACCGCCCGGCGGACAGACCAACCCTAACCCTAAGTGCCCGGCGGACAGACCAACCCTAACCCTAACCGCCCGGCCAGACGGACCAACCATAACACTAACCGCCCTGCGGACAGACCAACCCTAACCCTAACCGCCCGGCCAGATGGACCAACCATAACCCTAACCCTAACCGCCCGGCGGACAGACCAACCCTAACCCTAACCGCCCGGCGGACAGACCAACCCTAACCCCAACCGCCCTGCGGACAGACCAACCCTAACCCTAACCGCCCTGCGGACAGACCAACCCTAACCCCAACCGCCCTGCGGACAGACCAACCCTAACCCCAACCGCCCTGCGGACAGACCAACCCTAACCCCAACCGCCCTGCGGACAGACCAACCCTAACCCCAACCGCCGTGCGGACAGACCAACCCTAACCCTAACCGCCCGGCGGACAGACCAACCCTAACCCTAACCGCCCGGCGGACAGACCAACCCTAACCCTAACCGCCCGGCGGACAGACCAACCCTAACCCTAACCGCCCGGCCAGACGGACCAACCATAACTCTAACCCTAACCGCTGGCTGGACGGACCGAACTACCCCTCTGAGTCTGTCTACTGAGATGAAACCTCTGTTTGTGTGTGTGTGTGTGTGTGTGTGTGTGTGTGTGTGTGTGTGTGTGTGTATCAATGTGTGTATCCGTGTAGCAGTTTATCTCTGAATGCTGAGGACAGTCTGACATTTCGCCCACAGGTTGCTTACGAAACTAAAAGTGGCCTGTCTGCGATTAACGACATCTGATTGGTCTTCTGGCTGAGAATAACAAGATTTGATTGGCCGTCCCTGGGTGCATCACGGCCACTTTGGCTAATGTGATCTGGCTCCTCAACGGGGGACCAAGAGTTCCAAGTGTCTGAATGTGTGTGTGGGGGGGGGGGGGGGGTGCTCTATGCTGCTTCAAGATCTCAACGTCTCACGGCAGAATTAGATGTTCATCCATGTTTCTCAATATAACATTTCGAACTGTTTAAGGTTTACATTTCTAAATGTTTAAGGTTAAGTATAGACATTAAATTCACATTTTTAAGGTTATGGTTAAGGAAAGGGTTAAGGTTTGGGATAGGCTTAGAACAAAAATATCAAACATAACTTTCTATCGCTGGATTCGAACATGGCACCAGACGCATCTTTTAGAACTCTGAATTTTTAAGGTTAGGGTTAAATTTAGGAATGAACTCTGAAATATTAAGGTTAGGTATTAACTCAGAATGGTTAAGGTAAGGGTTAAGGTTTGGAACAGGCTTAAAACAATGTCTCAAAAACAACTTTTTATCGCTGTATTCGAACATGGCACCAGACGTTTGGGATAGGCTTAAAACAAAAACAACTGCTTACACCCATCCACCATCCCCGTCCACAACGCTGTAGAAAAACCCAAACCTACTTTTCTCCTTCCCCCCCTTCTGACACCCAGGTGGCGACACGCATCTCTGCGTGCCTGGCCGATATTGTTGGCTGGTCCTCACTACATGTTCGTCGTCAAACCCACTGGCTCCAGGCCATCTATAAATCACTGCTAGGCAAATCCCCGCCTTATCTTAGCTCATTGGTCACCATAGCAGCACCCACCCGTAGTCTGCGCTCCAGCAGGTATATCTCACTGGTCATTCCCAAAGCCAACACCTCCTTTGGCCGCCATTCCTTCCAGTTCTCTGCTGCCAATGACTGGAACGAATTGCAAAAATCTCTGAAGCTGGAGACTCTTATCTCCCTCAATAACTTTAAGCATCAGTTGTCAGAGCACCTTACCGATCACTGCACCTGTACACAGCCCATCTGAAATTAGCCCACCCAACTACCTCATCCCTATATATTTATTTATTTTGCTCTTTTGCACCCCAGTATCTCTATTTGCACATAATCTCTTGCACATCTAGCATTCCAGTGTTAATACTATTGTAATTATTCTGCACTATAGCCTATTTATTGCCTTACCTCCATAACTTGCTACATTTGCACACACTGTATATATATTTTCTGTTGTATTTTTGACTTTATGTTTTTTTACCCCATATGTAACTCTGTGTTGTTTTTATTGCACTGCTTTGCTTTATCTTGGCCAGGTCGCAGTTGTAAATGAGAACCTGTTCTCAACTGGTTTACCTGGTTAAATAAAGGTGAAAAAAAAATATATATATATATCTCAACTGGGAAGTCAGCCCACCACCTCAAGCTCAACCTTGACAAGACGGAGCTGCTCTTCCTCCTGGGGACTACCTGCCCGCTCAAAGACCTCTCCATCACGGTTGACAACTCCACAGTGTCGCCCTCCCAGAGTACAAAGAACCTTGGCGTGACCCTCTGCAAACAACAACGCAGTGACTCGCTCCTGCAGGTTTCATGCTCTACAACATCCATAAAGTACTGTACCTTACCTCACAACAGGAAGCAGCGCAGGTCCTAATCCAGACACTTGTCATCTCCCATCTGGACTGCTGCAACTCGCTGTTGGCTTGGCTCCCTGCTTGTGCCATCAAACCCCTGCAACTTATCCAGAACGCTGCAGCCCGCCTGGTTTTCAACCTTCCCAAGTTCTCTCATGTGAACCCGCTCCTCCGCACACTCCACTGGCTTCCAGTCGAAGCTCGCATCCACTACAAGACCATGGTGCTTACCTACGGAACAGCAAGAGAAACTGCCCCTCCCTACCTTCAGGCTATGCTCAAACCCTACACCCCAACCCGAGCACTCCTATCTGCCACCTCAGGTCTCTTGGCTCCCGCTCTGCCCAGTCCAAGCTCTTCTCTGTCCTGGCACCCCAATGGTGGAACCAGCTTCCCCCTGAAGCTAGGACAGCAGAGTCCCTGCCCATCTCACACACTCACGTTCGCACCCACAAACACTCACACCAACACTCACACTCACACTCACAGTCACAGTCTCACACACACACACACACACTCACACTCACACCCACACACACTCACACTCACATACACACCCACACACACACACACACACACACTCACACACACGCACTCACACACTCACACTCACACTCACACTCACATACACACACACACTCACACACACACACCCACACCCACACCCACATTATTTGAAGCTGCTATCATTAATGAGGTGGTGATGCATTAAGTGAAGCTGCTATCATTAATGAGGTGGTGATGCATTAAGTGAAGCGCATCAGTATCAGACTGCTCAGCCTAACTGCTGACTCAAACAGAGCTGTCTATATAGAGCAGCCTCACACACACCCTGAAACCACACACACACACACCCTGAAACCACACACACACACACACACTCACACTCACACTCACATTCACACTCACACTCACACACCCACACCCACACCCACCCTCACACCCACACACGCACTCGCACTTGCACTCACACCCACACACACACACACACACACACACACACACACACACACACACCCACACTCACACACTCACACTCACACTCACACACACTCACATTCACACTCACACTCACACACCCACACCCACACCCACCCTCACACCCACACACGCACTCGCACTTGCACTCACACCCACACACACACACACACACACACACACACACACACACACCCACACTCACACACACACACACACACACACACACACACCCACACTCACACTCACACGCACACCACACACACTCCCTCATCTCTTCTTTTCTCTTCTGGTCTGTCTTGAGGACATTGGTCTATCTATCCCTTGGCGCCGTGTTGGTAAATGTCGATGCACCCTCTTGCTCACACTAACCTTGTTACTAATCCTTCTATGGAAATAAATCAATGGTCAAGGGAAACACACACCCACACACATAGTTCCCTGGATATCTTGAGGATACTACTCTCACACTAGTACGAGTCACTGTAGTGACGAATGGCAAAGCCACCAGTTCTGGTTGAATGAACTGTGATTGTGTGTGTGTGTGTGTGTGTGTGTGTGTGTGTGTGTGTGTGTGTGTGTGTGTGTGTGTGTGTGTGTGTGTGTGTGTGTGTGTGTGTGTGTGTGTGTGTGTGTGTGTGTGTGTGTGTGTCCGGTACTGTTGGGACGTCAAAACACTCAGAACGCATCAATCCTTGGAAAGCATCTTATCGTCTAGGAGGGAAGAGACGTCCTCCATTTCAGTACTCTAAATCCTTTTTGCTTTACGGAAATCACATCAATACACCTAAGGGTTCAAACCACATCAATATCTAAGGCTGGGGTTACACAAAGCAACTTTCACGCAATTTAGGTTGCAGTTGCAAGTGACATCTCAAGCAACTTGGCTGTTACATAAAGCAACTCAAACGAGATTAAACAGCCAATCAAATTGAAGCTGCTTGAATTCTAAACTCACCCCATGTCATCTGTTGCATTACATCAAGGTTTCACAAATTATTTGTTTATTTTACATTTACGTCATTTAGCAGACGCTCTTATCCAGAGCGACTTAAGGTTAGTGAATGCATGCATGTATTTTTTTATATATTATTTTTATTTATTTTTATACTGGCAACAAACCCACATCCCTGCCGGCCAAACCCTCCCCTACCTTGGACGACGCTGTACCAATTGTGCGCTGCCCATGGGTCTCCCGGTCGCAGTTGGTTGCGACAGAGCCTGGACTCAAACCAGGATCTCTAGTGGCACAGCTAGCACTGTGATGCAGTGCCTTAGACCACTGCGCCACTCGGTTTATCCAACCGTTTGGTTACTGTAACAGCAAGGATATATAAGAAATGCAGCCTGTACAATTTAGCTAGCCAAAATGACATTGAAAACACCAACAACATAGCTAGCTAGCAACAAGATAACAAATCCAGCAACGAATTAAGCTAGCTGGCACAGTTCATGGTGGACAATTTCAATTGAAAATGGTCAGGGAGAGGTTTGGGTTCACTTCAAAATATAATTGATCGACTGCTAAACCATGTACAATCATTTGTATACATCTCCTGTTGTGCTAGACTCTGATCGCGGGTTGTGCTACGCGGCACAGACAGCTGTGTTGATATGACAACTGGGTCGGAATTCTGAACCTTCTAATGGATCACATGACAAAAGTGTTTGTTTTGATTGGCTGTTGCTTGCAACTAGTTGCACAAAGTTGAAAAGCTTCAACTGGATGCAACCAGGTTAAAGATGAGTTGCTTATTAGTTGCAGGGGAGATGTTTCACGAAGCAGTCAAGAAGCAACTCAGTTGCAAGCAACTAAAATTGCGTGCAAGTTGCGTCGTGTAACGGCAGCCTTAGAAAGCATTCCACTATGGTAACTCCTTAAGGATGTTCTTTAGACCGAGTATTTAATGGTACACGCTGTTGGACTTCTAAAAAAATAGAATGCTGTCTGCATTCTACAGTCCTTTGTGATGTCACAGTGCTGTCTGCATTATACACAAGCCCCTTGTGATGTCATAATGATACCTACATTATACAATTATTTTTGATGTAGGAGTTCTGTCTTCATTCTATAGTCCTTTGTGATGTCACATAGATGATTCTCTTGTTTATCTGCAGTTGTCCACACCTTTCTGTGGTTTCTCTCAGTAGCTGGGATACATGCGGTAAAGAAGTCAATCAAACTTGACCAAAACATTGGAAATGCCATGGAAACGCTTGTGGGAAAGATACCGTGGGGGAAAGATCCCGAATCTCCTCATTGCCCCCCCCAGCAAAATTATCCTACGTTTAGGCTATAGTTAATATGTGTATTTCACACTATGTTGAGGGAACCCCAATACATGTTCATGTCATCATCACCAATACACTGCATTATAGTTAAAAACAACTTTGACTACCACCACCAGCTTTATATAAACGGGAGGTAGCGTTTAGCAGACACTTCTTCTAAACCTGAAACGGGACAACTTCTAAATGTCGTGCAGCAAAAACAGCCAAATATACATGTCACGATCGTTGGAGGAAGTGGACCAATGCGCAGCGTGATAAGTGAACATACTTTATTTTTGAATGATCACACGAAACAAAACAACAAACGATACAAAACGTGAAGTCCTTGGTTACAATACAAACCATACGGAACAAGATCCCACAGCACACTGTGGAAAACAGGCTGCCTAAGTATGGTTCCCAATCAGAGACAACAAGCAACAGCTGATACACGTTGCCTCTGATTGAGAACCACACTTAGGCAGCCTGTTTTCCACAGTGTGTTGTGGGATCTTGTTCCGTATGGTTTGTATTGTAACCAAGGACTTCACGTTTCGTATCGTTTGTTGTTTTGTTTCGTGTGATCATTCAAAAATAAAGTATGTTCACTTATCACGCTGCGCATTGGTCCACTTCCTCCGACGATCGTGACAGAAGATCCCACCATAATTGGACCAAGCAGCGTGTCCAGGAGCCAACGCCAGAGGTGACTCTGATGAATATCAACCTCGACTGGGTCAAGCAGCGGGAGGAGGAGAGAGGCTGGACTTTGGAGCAGAGGAGCGAGAGTCTGGCGAGAGCCATGGAGGCCTGGCCCACGGGGAGGAGAGACGCCCAGAATTTTTTTAGGGGGGGGCTCACGCCGTGGACGACGGGGCAGCAGGAGGCCGGGATAGAGTGGTTCAGCGGGTTGGCAAAGGAGGCCGCCAGGTTACGGGAGTCACTGGTCACCAGGAGGAAGGAGAATGTAGAGGCACGGCGAGAGGTACTGGGGTGTGTTGCCAGTCCGGTCCGGCCCGTTCCTGATCCCCGCGTAGGGCCAGTGGTGTGTGTCCCCAGTACGGTCCGGCTTGTTCCTGTCCCTCGCACCGAGCCTGTGGTGCGCGTCGCCAGCCCGGTCCGGCATGTTCCTGCCCCTCGCACCAAGCCTGTGGTGCGTGTCGTCAGCCCGGTCCAGCCTGTTCCTGCTCCCCGCACCAAGGCAGTGGTGCGCTTCGTCAGCCCGGTTCGGCCCGTCCCTGCTCCCCGCACCAAGCCAATGGTGCGCGTTGTCAGCCCGGTCCGGCCCGTCCCTGCTCCCCGCACCAAGCCTGTGGTGCGCGTCGTCAGTCCGGCACAGCCCGTGCCTGTTCCACCGGTGCCTGGTCCGGCACCGGTCAGCTGCTCCACTCCGGAGCTAGAGCAATCCGCTCCACCAGTGTTCAGTCCAGCTCCGGCCAGCAGGGCCAGATCGGACCAGGGGCGCTTTGGGGGGTTAGAGAGGGAGTGGGGGTCATGCCCGGAGCCGGAACCGCCTCCGAGGAGGAATGCCCACCCGGCCCTCCCCTGTTCGGTTTATGTTTGGCGCGGTCGCAGTCCGCGCCTTTGGGGGGTGGTACTGTCACGCCCTGGCTCTGGGACTCTGTTTTGTTGAGCCAGGGTGTGTTGTTTCTATGTGTTTTGTGTTCTAGGTTTATTATCTAGCTTTTGTGTTTCTATGTTGGCCAGTGTGGTTCTCAATCAGAGGCAACGTGTATCAGCTGTTGCTTGTTGTCTCTGATTGGGAACCATACTTAGGCAGCCTGTTGCCCACAGTGTGTTGTGGGATCTTGTTCCGTATGGTTTGTATTGTAACCAAGGACTTCACGTTTCATATCGTTTGTTGTTTTGTTCGTGTGATCATTCAAATTAAAAGTATGTTCGCATTCCACGCTGCGCCTTGGTCCTCTGTGTATGACGATCGTGACAATACACTAAATCTGACTTTAGTAACCACATTGTGGGTCTGTTACAATACATCAATCATGACGGATTTGACCAATATCCACTTTGTTAGATCAGATTTGTTGAATGTGCGCCAATCCAGCAACCTTCTTCTATCACCCACGGTCTGCGTTCCATTGACCTCTTTACCGCATCTACAGCATTCACCACCTGTGTGTGTTGCTACGGGGTATCAGGAGGGAGTTAGCATGATGCTGTGATCCTACGGGGTATCAGGGGGGAGTTAGCATGATGCTGTGATCCTACGGGGTATCAGGTGGGAGTTAGCATGATCCTGTGTTCCTACGGGATATCAGGGGGGAGTTAGCATGATCCTGTGATCGTACGGGGTATCAGGGGGGAGTTAGCATGATGCTGTGTTCCTACGGGGTATCAGGGGGGAGTTAGCATGATGCTGTGCTCCTACAGGGTATCAGGGGGGAGTTAGCATTGCCCAAACTAAAGAATGGAGGGTTGCACTGATTCTGCAACAAACGTTAACCGCTAGTCTCTCTGTATAAAATGTGTTTCATTAGGCAGGATAAAAACCTTCACTGAAGCAAAGAAACTCTGCTGTCAATTCAAATGCCTTTATTCTGACTCGATGTGTGTGTGTGTGTGTGTGTGTGTGTGTGTGTGTGTGTGTGTGTGTGCGCGTGGCTAAAGGGTGAACTGGCCACAGTGAGTCTGTCTGTTCAGATAAAGAAAAAAGCTCAGAGAGAGACAGCGAGAGACGGAGACGGAGACAGAGATTGAGAGATTGAGAGAGAGAGAGAGAGAGAGAGAGAGAGAGAGAGAGAGAGAGAGAGAGAGAGAGAGAGAGAGAGAGTGGGGAGGCGAAGTGAGAGGGAATGGAAAGAGATAAGGGAAAATAAAAGAGAGTGATATAGAGGTCAGAAAAAAGGGAGAATGAGAGGATGCAACAACGGAGAGAGAGATAAAAAGATAGAGAGAGAAGGAGGGGATACAGTATAAGGGAGATAATGGAGATAATGGAAATAAGGGAGATAATGGAGATAAGGGAAGGAGTTGAAAGCGAGAGCGAGGCCATCAAGAGGGAGAGAGGGAAGAGATGCAACAAATTAGAAAGATAGAACAAAAGAAACCGGAAGAAAAGAGAAGGGAAGGGAGAGGGTGGGAGAGAGTGGAGTAGGAAGAGAGAGAGAGGGTGTGTTTGTGTATGTGTGTGTGTTGACCCACAGTGTTATTCTCTAATGATAATTGGTTTGAGACATCATTTATGCAACCACTGCACTGCAGCCAATCTCCCGGAGGTATGTGCGTGTGTGGTTGTGTGCGTGTGTCTGTGTGTGTCACCCATGGGGCATGTCAACATATAACTAACTAATGTTTACTCATATTAACAAAGGAAATAGAGGGACTAACAGTACAGATAGATAGCAATAAAAAAAACTGTACCAGAGAGGCACAGAATAAGTTAGAGGAAAAACAGAAATAACTGGAGAAACTTATTCAAGAAAGATCAAGTGCAATTATTATAAAAATAAAGCGGACTGGATGGAATATGGGGAAAAATGCACCAAATTATTTTTTTATCTTCACCATAGAAATGCTCCCAAAAATAATTTACTGAAACTTGTTACAAATGACGGATTCACCCATGATTCACCAAACTACAGTGGGGAAAAAAAGTATTTAGTCAGCCACCAATTGTGCAAGTTCTCCCACTTAAAAAGATGAGAGAGGCCTGTAATTTTCATCATAGGTACACGTCAACTATGACAGACAAAATTAGAAAAAAAAATCCAGAAAATCACATTGTAGGATTTTTAATGAATTTATTTGCAAATTATGGTGGAAAATAAGTATTTGGTCAATAACACAAGTTTCTCAATACTTTGTTATATGCCCTTTGTTGGCAATGACACAGGTCAAACGTTTTCTGTAAGTCTTCACAAGGTTTTCACACACTGTTGCTGGTATTTTGGCCCATTCCTCCATGCAGATCTCCTCTAGAGCAGTGATGTTTTGGGGCTGTCGCTGGACAACACAGACTTTCAACTCCCTCCAAAGATTTTCTATGGGGTTGAGATCTGGAGACTGGCTAGGCCACTCCAGGACCTTGAAATGCTTCTTACGAAGCCACTCCTTCGTTGCCCGGGCGGTGTGTTTGGGATCATTGTCATGCTGAAAGACCCAGCCACGTTTCATCTTCAATGCCCTTGCTGATGGAAGGAGGTTTTCACTCAAAATCTCACAATACATGGCCCCATTCATTCTTTCCTTTACACGGATCAGTCGTCCTGGTCCCTTTGCAGAAAAACAGCCCCAAAGCATGATGTTTCCACCCCCATGCTTCACAGTAGGTATGGTGTTCTTTGGATGCAACTCAGCATTCTTTGTCCTCCAAACACGACGAGTTGAGTTTTTACCAAAAAGTTCTATTTTGGTTTCATCTGACCATATGACATTCTCCCAATCCTCTTCTGGATCATCCAAATGCACTCTAGCAAACTTCAGACGGGCCTGGACATGTACTGGCTTAAGCAGGGGGACACGTCTTGCACTGCAGGATTTGAGTCCCTGGCGGCGTAGTGTGTTACTGATGGTAGGCTTTGTTGTTTGGTCCCAGCTCTCTGCAGGTCATTCACTAGGTCCCCCCGTGTGGTTCTGGGATTTTTGCTCACCGTTCTTGTGATCATTTTGACCCCACGGGGTGAGATCTTGCGTGGAGCCCCAGATCGAGGGAGATTATCAGTGGTCTTTTATGTCTTCCATTTCCTAATAATTGCTCCCACAGTTGATTTCTTCAAACCAAGCTGCTTACCTATTGCAGATTCAGTCTTCCCAGCCTGGTGCAGGTCTACAATTTTGTTTCTGGTGTCCTTTGACAGCTCTTTGGTCTTGGCCATAGTGGAGTTTGGAGTGTGACTGTTTGAGGATGTGGACAGGTGTCTTTTATACTGATAACAAGTTCAAACAGGTGCCATTAATACAGGTAACGAGTGGAGGACAGAGGAGCCTCTTAAAGAAGAAGTTACAGGTCTGTGAGAGCCAGAAATCTTGCTTGTTTGTAGGTGACCAAATACTTATTTTCCACCATAATTTGCAAATAAATTCATAAAAAATCCTACAATGTGATTTCCTGGATTTTTTTTTCTTCAATTTGTCTGTCATAATTGATGTTTACCTATGATGAAAATTACAGGCCTCTCTCATCTTTTTAAGTGGGAGAACTTGCACAATTGGTGGCTGACTAAATACTTTTTTTCCC
>NW_028156553.1:182500-192355 GCF_964263955.1 Coregonus lavaretus
GAAAAAGAGAGATAGAACAGAAAAAGAGAGATAGAACAGAAAAAGAGAGACAGAGAGAGTATGTTAGAGAGAGTTAAAAAGAGAGAGAGAGAGAGCATGTTAGAGAGAGTTAGAGAGATATACAAAACAGGAAGAGAGAAAGAAATACAGATTGAACCGAAAGAGAGGGAGAGAGAGAGAGAGAGAGAGAGAGAGAGAGAGAGAGAGAGAGAGAGAGAGAGAGAGATAGGGAGAGAAGTAGGAGCGAGAAAGAGAGAGATAGGTAGGAGAGAGAGAGAGAGAGAGAGAGAGAGAGAGAGAGAGAGAGAGAGAGAGAGAGAGAGAGAGAGAGAGAGAGATAGAGATAGAGAAGTAGGAGAGAGAGAGAGAGAGATAGGTAGGAGAGAGAGAGAGACAGAGAGAGACAGACAGAGAGACGATCTGGTGCTTCTGTCACCAACCAAGGAGGGCCTACAGCAGCACCTAGATCTTCTGCACAGATTCTGTCAGACCTGGGCCCTGACAGTAAATCTCAGTAAGACAAAAATAATGGTGTTCCAAAAAAGGTCCAGTTGCCAGGACCACAAATACAAATTCCATCTAGACACCGTTGCCCTAGAGCACACAAAAAACTATACATACCTCGGCCTAAACATCAGCGCCACAGGTAACTTCCACAAAGCTGTGAACGATCTGAGAGACAAGGCAAGAAGGGCCTTCTATGCCATCAAAAGGAACATACAATTTGACATACCAATTAGGATCTGGCTAAAAATACTTGAATCAGTTATAGAACCCATTGCCCTTTATGGTTCTGAGGTCTGGGGTCCGCTCACCAACCAAGAATTCACAAAATGGGACAAACACCAAATTGAGACTCTGCATGCAGAATTCTGCAAAAACATCCTCCGTGTACAACGTAAAACACCAAATAATGCATGCAGAGCAGAATTAGGCCAATACCCGCTAATTATCAAAATCCAGAAAAGAGCCGTTAAATTCTATAACCACTTAAAAGGAAGCGATTCCCAAACCTTCCATAACAAAGCCATCACCTACAGAGAGATGAACTTGGAGAAGAGTCCCCTAAGTAAGCTTGTCCTGGGGCTCTGTTCACAAACACAAACAGACCCCACACAGCCCCAGGACAACAACAACAACAACACAACTAGACCCAACCAAATCATGAGAAAACAAAAAGAGAATTACTTGACACATTGGAAAGAACAAACAAAAAAACAGAGCAAACTAGAATGCTATTTGGCCCTAAACAGAGAGTACACAATGGCAGAATACCTGACCACTGTGACTGACCCAAACTTAAGGAAAGCTTTGACTATGTACAGACTCAGTGAGCATAGCCTTGCTATTGAGAAAGGCCGCCGTAGGCAGACCTGGCTCTCAAGAGAAGACAGGCTATGTGCACACTGCCCACAAAATGAGGTGGAAACTGAGCTGCACTTCCTAACCTCCTGCCAAATGTATGACCATATTAGAGACACATATTTCCCTCAGATTACAGCGATCCACAAAGAATTCGAAAACAAACCCAATTTTGATAAACTCCCTTATCTACTGGGTGAAAAACCACAGTGTGCCATCACAGCTGCAAGATTTGTGACCTGTTGCCACAAGAAAAGGGCAACCAGTGAAGAACAAACACCATTGTAAATACAACCCATATTTATGTTTATTTATTTTCCCATTTGTACTTTAACTATTTGCACATTGTTACAACACTGTATATATACATAATATGACATTTGAAATGTCTTTATTCTTTTGAAACTTCTGAGTGTAATGTTTACTGTTAATATTTATTGTTTATTTCACTTTTGTTTACTATCTACTTCACTTGCTTTGGCAATGTTAACATACGTTTCCCATGCCAATAAAGCCCTTAAATTGAAATTGAAATTGAATTGAAATTGAAATTGAATTGAGAGAGAGAGAGACAGACAGAGAGAGAGAGAGAGAGAGACAGAGAGAGAGAGAGAGAGAGAGAGAGAGAGAGAGAGAGAGAGAGAGAGAGAGAGAGAGAGAGAGAGAGAGAGAGAGAGAGAGAGAGAGATGAGACGATGGATGAAAGGGAATGTTATATGCCGTGGAACATAAGCTAACTCCTTGATACAGGCAGTGAACACACACAGACAGACAGACAGACAGACAGACAGACAGACAGACAGACAGACAGACACTTGATTTCAGAGACACATGGTATAAACTTGTCAAAGGAGAGGACGAGACACACTGTTTGATGCAGTAGTGTCCTGACCATTGTTTATCAGAAAAGTGTGTGTGTTTTTGTTTTCGTTACCCAACAAAGACAGATGTTATCATCCACAGCTGCGTCCATCAACAACGTCTGATCTCAGGTGGTGTGTGTATGTGTGTGTGTGTGTGTCCTCTCCTCGTTTGATGTTATTGTTGCCATTCAGCCGTGTCAGGGTGACTCTGTTCCCTGTCGTATATCTGGCTACGCTGGAAAGGACGGGATATCACCATCTGGCCCTACTGAGAAGGACAGACACTAATCTGATTTGAACACCTCAACATTGCCCTCACCTCATCCCAACATTACCCTCATCCCAACATTACCTTCACCCCAACATTGACCTCACCTTACCCCAACATTACCCTCACCTCAACATTACCCTCACCTCACTCCAACATTACCCTCACCCAAACATTACCCTCACCCCAACATTGACCTCACCTTACCCCAACATTACCCTCACCTCAACATTACCCTCACCTCACTCCAACATTACCCTCACCTCATCCCAACATTACCCTCACCCCAACATTGGCCTCACTTTACTCCAACATTACCCTCAACTCCCCCCAACATTCAATCTACATGAAATGGACTAGGTACCTTTATCAACAATGGCCATGCCCGAATACCCATACTTGCGTTCTAAAGAGTAGGCATTTTAGGTACTTTTTACAGTATGTGAAATGTAGAAAATCAAGTAGGCTTTAATGTCTCCCACCAGAGGGCAGTGTAGTTCCTTCCCTAGAGCGGAAACGCTTATTTGGGTTCTATCTCCGAATAAATGACAGAGGCTGTGTTTAGACAGGCAGCAAAATGCAGATATTTTTTTCACTAATTGGTGTTTTGACCAATCAGATCAGCTCTGAAAAAAGAGCTGATGTGAAAAGATCTGATGTGATTGGTCAAAAGACCAATTAGCGGAACAAATATCAGAACTGGGCTGCCTGTGTAGATGCAGCCATATTCACAAAATGGGTGTGTGAAAGAACGTGATGTTGATTTCCACTTGGAGTGGAGAAACATTAACAAATAGGGAACTGAGAGCTGACAACATAGCTAGCTAGCATGCTAACCTTATCTAGCTAGCTAATGTTTTCTGTTGTAAAACATTTTTTTTACAACACCTTATTCAAAAGATTAGCCAGTTGGCTAGGCTATGCTGGTTCTGGAGCTGGATTTGTCAGTATCTTTAACCTCGCCATCTATTGTCTCTGCAAGGTTCTGGCGTCTTCCATAAGAGACATGCGTTTTCCTACATTGTAAAGTGTGAAGGGGATACTTAGTCAGTTGCACAACTGAATGCATTCAACTGAAATGTGTCTTCCGCATTTAATCCAACCCCTCTGAATCAGCGACGTGGCTGCCTTTATCGACTTCCAGGTCATCAGCACCCGAGGAGCTCAGGGATTCGAACCAGCAAACGTTCGATTACTAGCCCAACGCTCTTAACCGCTAGGTTACCTACCTCCCATACCACTAGGTTACCTACCTCCCCTACCACTAGGTTACCTACCTCCCCTACCGCTAGGTTACCTCCCCTACCACTAGGTTACCTACCTCCCCTACCACTAGGTTACCTACCTCCCCTACCACTAGGTTACCTACCTCCCCTACCACTAGGTTACCTACCTCCCCTACCACTAGGTTACCTACCTCCCCTACCACTAGGTTACCTACCTCCCCTACCACTAGGTTACCTGCCTCCCCGACCACTAGGTTACCTACCTCCCCTACCACTAGGTTACCTACCTCCCCTACCTCCCCTACCTCCCCTACCTCCCCGACCACTAGGTTACCTGCCTCCCCTACCACTAGGTTACCTACCTCCCCTACCGCTAGGTTACCTACCTCCCCTACCACTAGGTTACCTACCACTCCTAATGGACACGGTGCAACCTTTGGTAGGTAGGCTGCTGGCAGGCTCCGGCTGTGGTACAGCAAAGCCAAGTCAGCCCGTGCTAATGGTTCTCACAGGGGAAGTGAAATGATAGGCTACAATGAGCGAATCGGACATGAAACACCAATACAAATGTAACTACAGCACAACAAAATAGTTACCATGTCCCTTTTTCATTATAGGATAGACACTTGTGGTTTCTAGCTGCACCAATCAAATCAGTGATGCGCGTAGTGAAGCAAGACTTTACTGGTCAAAGCCATTCATCTTGGGGTGACGGGGGGCTGTCATATATATATTTGTATTTATTTATTACAGACTACCAATATATATATATATATATATATATATATATATATACAGTGGGGAGAACAAGTATTTGATACACTGCCGATTTTGCAGGTTTTCCTACTTACAAAGCATGTAGAGGTCTGTAATTTTTATCATAGGTACACTTCAACTGTGAGAGACGGAATCTAAAACAAAAATCCAGAAAATCACATTGTATGATTTTTAAGTAATTAATTTGCATTTTATTGCATGACATAAGTATTTGATACATCAGAAAAGCAGAACTTAATATTTGGTACAGAAACCTTTGTTTGCAATTACAGAGATCATACGTTTCCTGTATGTCTTGACCAGGTTTGCACACACTGCAGCAGGGATTTTGGCCCACTCCTCCATACAGACCTTTTCCAGATCCTTCAGGTTTCAGGGCTGTCGCTGGGCAATACGGACTTTCAGCCCCCTCCAAAGATGTTCTATTGGGTTCAGGTCTGGAGACTGGCTAGGCCACTCCAGGACCTTGAGATGCTTCTTACGGAGCCACTCCTTAGTTGCCCTGGCTGTGTGTTTCGGGTCGTTGTCATGCTGGAAGACCCAGCCACGACCCATCTTCAATGCTCTTACTGAGGGAAGGAGGTTGTTGGCCAAGATCTCGTGATACATGGCCCCATTCATCCTCCCCTCAATACGGTGCAGTTGTCTTGTCCCCTTTACAGAAAAGCATCCCCAAAGAATGATGTTTCCACCTCCATGCTTCACGGTTGGGATGGTGTTCTTGGGGTTGTACTCATCCTTCTTCTTCCTCCAAACACGGCGAGTGGAGTTTAGACCAAAAAGCTCTATTTTTGTCTCATCAGACCACATGACCTTCTCCCATTCCTCCTCTGGATCATCCAGATGGTCATTGGCAAACTTCAGACGGGCCTGGACATGCACTGGCTTGAGCAGGGGGACCTTGCGTGTGCTTCAGGATTTTAATCCATGACGGCGTAGTGTGTTACTAATGGTTTTCTTTGAGACTGTGGTCCCAGCTCTCTTCAGATCATTGACCAGGTCCTGCCGTGTAGTTCTGGGCTGATCCCTCACCTTCCTCATGATCATTGATGCCCCACGAGGTGAGATCTTGCAAGGAGCCCCAGCCCGAGGGTGATTGACCGTCATCTTGAACTTCTTCCATTTTCTAATAATTGCGCCAACATTTGTTGCCTTCTCACCAAGCTGCTTGCCTATTGCCCTGTAGCCCATCCCAGCCTTGTGCAGGTCTACAATTTTATCCCAGATGTCCTTACACAGCTCTCTGGTCTTGGCCATTGTGGAGAGGTTGGAGTCTGTTTGATTGAGTGTGTGGACAGGTGTCTTTTATACAGGTAACGAGTTCAAACAGGTGCAGTTAATACAGGTAATGAGTGGAGAACAGGAGGGCTTCTTAAAGAAAAACTAACAGGTCTGTGAGAGCCGGAATTCTTACTGGTTGGTAGGTGATCAAATACTTATGTCATGCAATAAAATGCAAATTAATTACTTAAAAATCATACAATGTGATTTTCTGGATTTTTGTTTTAGATTCCGTCTCTCACAGTTGAAGTGTACCTATGATAAAAATTACAGACCTCTACATGCTTTGTAAGTAGGATAACCTGCAAAATCGGCAGTGTATCAAATACTTGTTCTCCCCACTGTATATAAATATATATCCAATGGATTATGTACATTTTCTGGTAGAAAGGAAGTGGAGGGGGAAAAACATACGTTTGCCCTTATTTTAATTTGCTCCATGGCTCAGGTGACCAAGTGGACACAAGGCTGTTTGGCTCAGCTCAGTCAGGAAGAGGAAGACACATGCATACATTATAACATACGCACTCTACACACACGTACACATGGATTTTGTGTTGTTGATATGTGGTAGTAGAGTAGTGGCCTTCATTTAGCTGTCTTGTCAGCAGCTAATGAGGATCCATAATAAACACAAATGCAAAATAAACAGTGCCATGCTGGTGGGTGGTAACATTAAAATAAAACCCAGCTCTGAAACAAAACGTGAGCTGAAAAGTTATTGGTGAAACGCAAGGCATTGACAAAGTCCCCACTTCGGATTTCCCACTTCAAGCCCAAATATATCATACTTTGACTAAAACAATGACTTATTGACTTCAATTGTTGTGAAACATCATGGGTAAGCTCTGGGCATCGTCTTTTAGCTGAAAAAATAAGTGAATTTCCTCTTGTGGTTCTTTAAATGCCAGGATGTTATACTCAATCAGGCTTTTCACCTAGTGGAATCTGCTGCACTCTTTTAAGGAAGAGAATCGTCTTTCCAGATCACGTCTTTGTCAATTGCCCACATAATATATATATATACAGTGGGGAAAAAATGTATTTAGTCAGCCACCAATTGTGCAAGTTCTCCCACTTAAAAAGATGAGAGAGGCCTGTAATTTTCACCATAGGTACACGTCAACTATGACAGACAAAATGAGGAAAAAAAATCCAGAAAATCACATTGTAGGATTTTTAATCTCAAATATTAAATATATTTTGATTTGTTTAACACTTTTTTGGTTACTACATGATTCCATATGTGTTATTTCATAGTTTTGATGTCTTCAGTATTATTCTACAATGTAGAAAATAGTAAAAATAAAGAAAAACTCTGGAATGAGTAGGTGTGTCCAAACTTTTGACTGGTACTGTATGCAAATTAAATACTGTAGTATTTACTATATTTAAAACAGTGTAGTGTTTTTGCGGATGTCTTGCTTTGCAGACATTACTGCAGCATTTACTACAGTGTTTTTTTTGCGGAAAATACTGTAGTATTTACTATAGTATTTTACAGTATACTACAACATTATATAGTAAATACTACACATGATCGAGGGATACTTCAGTGTGTAGTATAGTATTCTACAGTATACCACATTTTCTATAGAATTCTATAGTAAGTACTGTGGTATTCTATAGTAAACTGTAGTATTTTTTATGTGGGTGGGGACGCGCTGTACCCAAATGAACGAATGGTGGGAATCAACGCAATTGCTCATTAGATTATGCATTCTCAGTAGGAGGAGGCTAGTATGTTGATATTTGTTGCTTACCTCATTTGTTTTTTACTAAACAGTACTTTCTAAATGGTATGTAGTACGATTAGTAGTACACAGTATGTAGTTTTAGTAAGTAGTAGACAAGACAGATTTCAGACACGGCCAATAATAATGCCACCTTCGTCCTCTCTAGCATGACCATCTGGTGACTGTCCTCTCCTCATTGGCTCGTGTCTGTTCTGTTGGGTTCTAATCTCATGGCTTCCAATTCTAGCATTCTAACATTCTGCTGTATCATTTTAACATTCTAATATTCCAACGTTCTGACATGGTGAGGTCACAAATGGTTTATTTTCTCTATACAAAACATTCCATGAGGGACGAGCGACACCTGAAGAAAACAGACAGACTGATAGCATTCACCCCAACACTGATATCACTTCCAGACAGACTGATAGCATTCACCCCAACACTGATATCACTTCCAGACAGACTGATAGCATTCACCCCAACACTGATATCACTTCCAGACAGACTGATAGCATTCACCCCAACACTGATATCACTTCCAGACAGACTGATAGCATTCACCCCAACACTGATATCACTTCCAGACAGACTGATAGCATTCACCCCAACACTGATATCACTTCCAGACAGACTGATAGCATTCACCCCAACACTGATATCACTTCCAGACAGATTGATAGCATTCACCCCAACACTGATATCACTTCCAGACAGACTGATAGCATTCACCCCAACACTGATATCACTTCCAGACAGACTGATAGCATTCACCCCAACACTAATATCACTTCCAGACAGACTGATAGCATTCACCCCAACACTGATATCACCTCCAGACAGACGGATAGCATTCACCCCAACACTGATATCACTTCCAGACAGACCGATAGCATTCACCCCAACACTGATATGGCCTCCAGACAGACGGATAGCATTCACCCCAACACTGATATCGCCTCCAGACAGACTGATAGCATTCACCCCAACACTGATATCACTTCCAGACAGACTGATAGCATTCACCCCAACACTGATATCGCCTCCAGACAGACGGATAGCATTCACCCCAACACTGATATCACCTCCAGACAGACTGATAGCATTCACCCCAACACTGATATCACTTCCAGACAGACTGATAGCATTCACCCCAACACTGATATCACCTCCAGACAGACTGATAGCATTCACCCCAACACTGATATCACCTCCAGACAGACTGATAGCATTCACCCCAACACTGATATCACCTCCAGACAGACTGATAGCATTCACCCCAACACTGATATCACTTCCAGACAGACTGATAGCATTCACCCCAACACTGATATCACTTCCAGACAGACTGATAGCATTCACCCCATCACTGATATCACTTCTAGACAGACTGATAGCATTCACCCCAACACTGATATCACTTCCAGACAGACTGATAGCATTCACCCCAACACTGATATCACTTCCAGACAGACTGATAGCATTCACCCCAACACTGATATCACTTCCAGACAGACTGATAGCATTCACCCCAACACTGATATCCCTTCCAGACAGACTGATAGCATTCACCCCAACACTGATATCACTTCCAGACAGACTGATAGCATTCACCCCAACACTGATATCACTTCCAGACAGATGGATAGCATTCACTCCAACACTGATATCACTTCCAGACAGACTGATAGCATTCACCCCAACACTGATATCACTTCCAGACAGACTGATAGCATTCACCCCAACACTGATACCACACAATAAAACATTGCAGTTGTAGTAGATATTTAGTTGCGACACAGGACAGGACAGAACATAGTAATAATAATAATTATCATTATAATAAGTAATGTTCAGTTTAAATGAATCACATCCAGTTTAGTTCTCTGCTGCTGTCTGTCAGCATGTAAACAGAACGACAACGGTGTTACAAATCTCCGTCAATAATCACACAGTGTTATGAATCATTTCTTTCCCTTGTGATAGAATGTGTCCCAGTGCTGTGATAAGCCTATCAGACAGACAGACAGACATACAGACCCCTGCCTGGATAAAGAGACAACATGGGGCGGTAATGATAGTCCATGGCTACGTCCCAAATGGCACCCTATTCCCTATGGGCTCTGGTCTAATGTAGTGCACTATGTAGGGAATAGGGTGCCATTTGGGACGCACACTATCCCGACTAACGGAGGATAAACTGCTTTGTAAACACCACAGCGGGCGGGATCACCGTGGGTTGTCAATCACAGGCAGGGAGCCAATGGGAGTAGTTTCCTAACTGTCTGTAGGGAGAGAAATAGGTCCCACTGTGTTGATGATACAACAGACAGTCTATCGAT
>NW_028156553.1:192555-200055 GCF_964263955.1 Coregonus lavaretus
TCTCTTCCTCTCTGTAGTTCTGTCAGCTTCTATCTCTCTCTTCCTCTCTGTAGTTCTGTCAGCTTCTATCTCTCTCTTCCTCTCTGTAGTTCTGTCAGCTTCTATCTCTCTCTTCCTCTCTGTAGTTCTATCTCTCTCTTCCTCTCTGTAGTTCTATCTCTCTCTTCCTCTCTGTAGTTCTGTCAGCTTCTATCTCTCTCTTCCTCTCTGTAGTTCTGTCAGCTTCTATCTCTCTCTTCCTCTCTGTAGTTCTGTCAGATTCTATCTCTCTCTTCCTCTCTGTAGTTCTGTCAGCTTCTATCTCTCTCTTCCTCTCGTCATCCAATCATCCACTAGACGCTTCCCTTTCTCTCCACCCATCTCTCTCTTCATTTTGTTTTTCTCTCTGCCCATTCCCCCTCCCTCGCTCTCTCCTTCCTCACTCTTCCCTTTCTCTTGCCATCCTTCCCCCTTCAACCCTCCCTACCCTTTCCATCCTCTCCTCCCTCTCTCTCTGTATCCCTCCCCCTCCCTCCCTCTTTCTCTCTCCTTCCCCATACCCTCTCCGCCTGCTCCTCTCTCTGTATCCGCCCTCTCTCTCTCCCCATACCTTACCCTTCCCTCCCATCTCTCTCTCCCCCTCTCTCTCTCTCACTGTCGTGACTGTCATACCATAGCGGTGTTTGCAGGTTGTTTCTGCATCATCATTGTTGTGGCTGCAGAGAGACTGAAGAGAAAGACATGGATAAGAATATAATGAAACGTTGCTTCTCTCTCTCTCTCCCTCTGTCCCTCTCTCTCTCTCTCCCTCCTCTCTCTCTCTCTCTCTCTCCCTCCTCTCTCTCTCTCTCTCTCTCTCTCTCTCTCTCTCTCTCTCTCTCTCTCTCTCTCTCTCTCTGTCTCTCACTTTCTCTCTTCTTTTTCTCACATTTCTCTTTTTAGTATCAGGTCAAACATTTAACTCAAATTTAGTTCAGCAGGTCTAGTTACTTTTTAATGTCACAACTTTCTTTCTTACCTCAGTGCCAGGTCATTTTAACTGCATAACTCATCAATAAAACACAATGTGACGTTTTTACCAGCATGTGTGTCACAGGAGGCTGCTGAGGGGAGGACGGCTCATAATAATGTCTGGAATGGAGTAAATGGAATGGCATCAGTTTCGATACCATTCCATAAATTCCGTTCCAGCCATTACTATGAGCCCGTCCGCCCCAATTAAGGTACCACCAACCTCCTGTGATGTGTGTGTATGTGTGTGTGTAATATACAACATGAACATGGAGTCTATGTGTTCAAATGATTCATTCACTAGATTGTGATGGTAGTATATGGAGTCTATGTGTTCATGTGATTCATTCACTAGATTGTGATGGTAGTATATGGAGTATATGTGTTCAAATGATTAATTCACTATATTGTGATAGTAGTATATGGAGTATATGTGTTCAAATGATTCATTCACTAGATTGGGATAGTAGTATATGGAGTAAATGTGTTCAAATGATTCATTCACTATATTGTGATGGTAGTATATGGAGTATATGTGTTCAAATGATTCATTCACTAGATTGTGATGGTAGTATATGGAGTATATGTGTTCAAATGATTCATTCACTAGATTGTGATGGTAGTATATGGAGTATATGTGTTCAAATGATTCATTCACTAGATTGTGATGGTAGTATATGGAGTATATGTGTGTAAGTGATTCATTCACTAGATTGTGATGGTAGTATATGGAGTATATATTCTCAAATGATTAATTCCCTAGATTGCGATGGAATTCCCACTTTCATGTCATATCAGAGAGAAATCTCCTAACTGAAACTATTCAATTATTTAAACAGCAATCTTCAAATATTCATGCATATTTTATATAACTGCCAACATATGGGCATGACAGGATACAAGAAATGTCAGCGCCCATCAAACTCAACACCACGGTTACCTTCCTGGTTGCCATAATGACCAGACAGGGAGGTTACCTCTGATTGGTTCTCAGGTGTGCATGACTAATGAGTAGACATATATACACTACCGTTCAAAAGTTTGGGGTCACTTAGAAATGTCCTTGTTTTCGAAAGAAAAGCTATTTCTTTGTCCATTAAAATAACATCAAATTGATCAGAAATATAGTGTAGACATTGATAATGTTGTAAATGGCTATTGTTGCTGGAAACGGCTGACTTTTAATGGAATATCTACATAGGCGTACATAGGCCCATTATCAGCAACCATCAGTCCTGTGTTCCAATGGCACATTGTGTTTGCTAATCCAAGTTGATCATTTTAAAAGGCTAAATGATCATTAGAAAACCCTTTTGCAATTATGTTAGCACAGCTGAAAACTGTTGTGCTGATTAAGGAAGCAATAAAACGGGTCTTTTTTAGACTAGTTGAGTATCTGGAGCATCAGCAATTGTGGGTTCGATTACAGGCTCAAAATGGCCAGAAACAAAGAACTTTCTTCTGAAACTCATCAGTCTATTCTTGTTCTGAGAAATGAAGGCTATTCCATGCGAGAAATTGCCAAGAAACTGAAGATCTCGTACAATGCTGTGTACTACTCCCTTCACAGAACATCGCAAACTGGCTCTAACCAGAATAGAAAGAGGAGTGGGAGGCCCCGGTGCACAACTGAGCAAGAGGACAAATACATTAGAGTGTCTAGTTTGAGAAACAGGCGCCTCACAGGTCCTCAACTGGCAGCTTCATTAAATAGTACCCGCAAAACACCAGTCTCAACGTCAACAGTGAAGAGGCGACTCTGGGATGCTGACCTTCTAGGCAGAGTTGCAAGGAAAAAGCCATATCTCAGACTGGCCAATAAAAAGAAAAGATTAAGATGGGCAGTCGGAGTTATGGCTTCTTCTTTGCAACTCTGCCTAGAAGGTCAGCATCACGGAGTCGCCTCTTCACTCTACTGCTGGTCATTTACATTATTATTAGATCAAAAATCCATACAGATAACTTTGGTTAGGAGACTGAAATGAAAACATATGTTTAGAGTACTTTGCTTCCTCTTTGAAAATATAGTTTGGTGAATCATGGGTGAATCCGTCATTTGTAACAAGTTTCAGTAAATTATTTTTGGGAGCATTTCTATGGTGAAGATAAAAAAATAATTTGGTGCATTTTTCCCCATATTCCATCCAGTCCGCTTTATTTTTATAATAATTGCACTTGATCTTTCTTGAATAAGTTTCTCCAGTTATTTCTGTTTTTCCTCTAACTTATTCTGTGCCTCTCTGGTACAGTTTTTTTTATTGCTATCTATCTGTACTGTTAGTCCCTCTATTTCCTTTGTTAATATGAGTAAACATTAGTTAGTTATATGTTGACATGCCCCATGGGTGACACACACAGACACACGCACACAACCACACACGCACATACCTCCGGGAGATTGGCTGCAGTGCAGTGGTTGCATAAATGATGTCTCAAACCAATTATCATTAGAGAATAACACTGTGGGTCAACACACACACATACACAAACACACCCTCTCTCTCTCTTCCTACTCCACTCTCTCCCACCCTCTCCCTTCCCTTCTCTTTTCTTCCGGTTTCTTTTGTTCTATCTTTCTAATTTGTTGCATCTCTTCCCTCTCTCCCTCTTGATGGCCTCGCTCTCGCTTTCAACTCCTTCCCTTATCTCCATTATCTCCCTTATTTCCATTATCTCCATTATCTCCCTTATACTGTATCCCCTCCTTCTCTCTCTATCTTTTTATCTCTCTCTCCGTTGTTGCATCCTCTCATTCTCCCTTTTTTCTGACCTCTATATCACTCTCTTTTATTTTCCCTTATCTCTTTCCATTCCCTCTCACTTCGCCTCCCCACTCTCTCTCTCTCTCTCTCTCTCTCTCTCTCTCTCTCTCTCTCTCTCTCTCTCTCTCTCTCTCTCTCTCTCTCTCTCTCTCTCTCTCAATCTCTCAATCTCTGTCTCCGTCTCCGTCTCTCGCTGTCTCTCTCTGAGCTTTTTTCTTTATCTGAACAGACAGACTCACTGTGGCCAGTTCACCCTTTAGCCACGCGCACACACACACACACACACACACACACACACACACACATCGAGTCAGAATAAAGGCATTTGAATTGACAGCAGAGTTTCTTTGCTTCAGTGAAGGTTTTTATCCTGCCTAATGAAACACATTTTATACAGAGAGACTAGCGGTTAACGTTTGTTGCAGAATCAGTGCAACCCTCCATTCTTTAGTTTGGGCAATGCTAACTCCCCCCTGATACCCTGTAGGAGCACAGCATCATGCTAACTCCCCCCTGATACCCCGTAGGAACACAGCATCATGCTAACTCCCCCCTGATACCCCGTACGATCACAGGATCATGCTAACTCCCCCCTGATATCCCGTAGGAACACAGGATCATGCTAACTCCCACCTGATACCCCGTAGGATCACAGCATCATGCTAACTCCCCCCTGATACCCCGTAGGATCACAGCATCATGCTAACTCCCTCCTGATACCCCGTAGCAACACACACAGGTGGTGAATGCTGTAGATGCGGTAAAGAGGTCAATGGAACGCAGACCGTGGGTGATAGAAGAAGGTTGCTGGATTGGCGCACATTCAACAAATCTGATCTAACAAAGTGGATATTGGTCAAATCCGTCATGATTGATGTATTGTAACAGACCCACAATGTGGTTACTAAAGTCAGATTTAGTGTATTGTCACGATCGTCATACACAGAGGACCAAGGCGCAGCGTGGAATGCGAACATACTTTTAATTTGAATGATCACACGAACAAAACAACAAACGATATGAAACGTGAAGTCCTTGGTTACAATACAAACCATACGGAACAAGATCCCACAACACACTGTGGGCAACAGGCTGCCTAAGTATGGTTCCCAATCAGAGACAACAAGCAACAGCTGATACACGTTGCCTCTGATTGAGAACCACACTGGCCAACATAGAAACACAAAAGCTAGATAATAAACCTAGAACACAAAACACATAGAAACAACACACCCTGGCTCAACAAAACAGAGTCCCAGAGCCAGGGCGTGACAGTACCACCCCCCAAAGGCGCGGACTGCGACCGCGCCAAACATAAACCGAACAGGGGAGGGCCGGGTGGGCATTCCTCCTCGGAGGCGGTTCCGGCTCCGGGCATGACCCCCACTCCCTCTCTAACCCCCCAAAGCGCCCCTGGTCCGATCTGGCCCTGCTGGCCGGAGCTGGACTGAACACTGGTGGAGCGGATTGCTCTAGCTCCGGAGTGGAGCAGCTGACCGGTGCCGGACCAGGCACCGGTGGAACAGGCACGGGCTGTGCCGGACTGACGACGCGCACCACAGGCTTGGTGCGGGGAGCAGGGACGGGCCGGACCGGGCTGACAACGCGCACCATTGGCTTGGTGCGGGGAGCAGGGACGGGCCGAACCGGGCTGACGAAGCGCACCACTGCCTTGGTGCGGGGAGCAGGAACAGGCTGGACCGGGCTGACGACGCGCACCACAGGCTTGGTGCGAGGGGCAGGAACATGCCGGACCGGGCTGGCGACGCGCACCACAGGCTCGGTGCGAGGGACAGGAACAAGCCGGACCGTACTGGGGACACACACCACTGGCCCTACGCGGGGATCAGGAACGGGCCGGACCGGACTGGCAACACACCCCAGTACCTCTCGCCGTGCCTCTACATTCTCCTTCCTCCTGGTGACCAGTGACTCCCGTAACCTGGCGGCCTCCTTTGCCAACCCGCTGAACCACTCTATCCCGGCCTCCTGCTGCCCCGTCGTCCACGGCGTGAGCCCCCCCCTAAAAAAATTCTGGGCGTCTCTCCTCCCCGTGGGCCAGGCCTCCATGGCTCTCGCCAGACTCTCGCTCCTCTGCTCCAAAGTCCAGCCTCTCTCCTCCTCCCGCTGCTTGACCCAGTCGAGGTTGATATTCATCAGAGTCACCTCTGGCGTTGGCTCCTGGACACGCTGCTTGGTCCAATTATGGTGGGATCTTCTGTCACGATCGTCGGAGGAAGTGGACCAATGCGCAGCGTGATAAGTGAACATACTTTATTTTTGAATGATCACACGAAACAAAACAACAAACGATACGAAACGTGAAGTCCTTGGTTACAATACAAACCATACGGAACAAGATCCCACAACACACTGTGGAAAACAGGCTGCCTAAGTGTGGTTCTCAATCAGAGGCAACGTGTATCAGCTGTTGCTTGTTGTCTCTGATTGGGAACCATACTTAGGCAGCCTGTTTTCCACAGTGTGCTGTGGGATCTTGTTCCGTATGGTTTGTATTGTAACCAAGGACTTCACGTTTTGTATCGTTTGTTGTTTTGTTTCGTGTGATCATTCAAAAATAAAGTATGTTCACTTATCACGCTGCGCATTGGTCCACTTCCTCCAACGATCGTGACATGTATATTTGGCTGTTTTTGCTGCACGACATTTAGAAGTTGTCCCGTTTCAGGTTTAGAAGAAGTGTCTGCTAAACGCTACCTCCCGTTTATATAAAGCTGGTGGTGGTAGTCAAAGTTGTTTTTAACTATAATGCAGTGTATTGGTGATGATGACATGAACATGTATTGGGGTTCCCTCAACATAGTGTGAAATACACATATTAACTATAGCCTAAACGTAGGATAATTTTGCTGGGGGGGGCAATGAGGAGATTCGGGATCTTTCCCCCACGGTATCTTTCCCACAAGCGTTTCCATGGCATTTCCAATGTTTTGGTCAAGTTTGATTGACTTCTTTACCGCATGTATCCCAGCTACTGAGAGAAACCACAGAAAGGTGTGGACAACTGCAGATAAACAAGAGAATCATCTATGTGACATCACAAAGGACTATAGAATGAAGACAGAACTCCTACATCAAAAATAATTGTATAATGTAGGTATCATTATGACATCACAAGGGGCTTGTGTATAATGCAGACAGCACTGTGACATCACAAAGGACTGTAGAATGCAGACAGCATTCTATTTTTTTAGAAGTCCAACAGCGTGTACCATTAAATACTCGGTCTAAAGAACATCCTTAAGGAGTTACCATAGTGGAATGCTTTCTAAGGCTGCCGTTACACGACGCAACTTGCACGCAATTTTAGTTGCTTGCAACTGAGTTGCTTCTTGACTGCTTCGTGAAACATCTCCCCTGCAACTAATAAGCAACTCATCTTTAACCTGGTTGCATCCAGTTGAAGCTTTTCAACTTTGTGCAACTAGTTGCAAGCAACAGCCAATCAAAACAAACACTTTTGTCATGTGATCCATTAGAAGGTTCAGAATTCCGACCCAGTTGTCATATCAACACAGCTGTCTGTGCCGCGTAGCACAACCCGCGATCAGAGTCTAGCACAACAGGAGATGTATACAAATGATTGTACATGGTTTAGCAGTCGATCAATTATATTTTGAAGTGAACCCAAACCTCTCCCTGACCATTTTCAATTGAAATTGTCCACCATGAACTGTGCCAGCTAGCTTAATTCGTTGCTGGATTTGTTATCTTGTTGCTAGCTAGC
>NW_028156553.1:205055-232555 GCF_964263955.1 Coregonus lavaretus
TTGGTCTGTCCGCCGGGCGGTTAGGGTTAGAGTTATGGTTGGTCCGTCTGGCCGGGCGTTTAGGGTTAGGGTTGGTCTGTCCGCAGGGCGGTTAGGGTTAGGGTTGGTCTGTCCGCCGGGCGGTCAGGGTTAGGGTTGGTCTGTCCGCCGGGCGGTTAGGGTTAGGGTTGGTCTGTCCGCAGGGCGGTTGGGGTTAGGGTTGGTCTGTCCGCAGGGCGGTTGGGGTTAGGGTTGGTCTGTCCGCAGGGCGGTTGGGGTTAGGGTTGGTCTGTCCGCAGGGCGGTTGGGGTTAGGGTTGGTCTGTCCGCCGGGCGGTTAGGGTTAGGGTTGGTCTGTCCGCCGGGCGGTTAGGGTTAGGGTTGATCTGTCCGCAGGGCGGTTGGGGTTAGGGTTGGTCTGTCCGCCGGGTGGTTAGGGTTAGGGTTGGTCTGTCCGCCGAGCGATTAGGGTTAGGGTTATGGTTGGTCCGTCTGGCCGGGTGGTTAGGGTTAGGGTTGGTCTGTCCGCAGGGCGGTTAGGGTTATGGTTGGTCCGTCTGGCCGGGCAGTTAGGGTTAGGGTTGGTCTGTCCGCAGGGCGGTTAGGGTTAGGGTTGGTCTGTCCGCAGGGCGGTTAGGGTTAGGGTTGGTCTGTCCGCCGGGCGGTTAGGGTTAGGGTTATGGTTAGGGTTAGGGTTAGGGTTAGGGTTAGGGTTAGGGTTAGGGTTAGGGTTAGGGTTGGTCCGTCTATCCGTCTAGGCAGGTGTTTAACTCTGTCCCACTAGGTGGTAGTGATGTGATCTGACTCTACAGTTGTTAAGGGCCACTGATACAGATGACTCATGTATTGTATTACAGTGTGTGTGTGTGTGTGTATGTGTGTGTGTGTGTGTGTGTGTGTGTGTGTGTGTGTTGTGTGTGTGTGTGTGTGTGTGTGTGTGGGTGTGGGTGTTGGGGTGGAGTTGAGACACACACACACATACATACACACACACAGGACTATGGGCTTCCCTTGGGCTGGAGTTGAGACACACACACAGGACTATGGGCTTCCCTTGGGCTGGAGTTGAGACACACACACAGGACTATGGGCATCCCTTGGGCTGGAGTTGAGAGAACTCCAAAGGAGCATCAGACTGGCCATCTGGACCCTGGACTAAACATGGAACACAGCCAACAAGACTTCCTTTGGTGGACAAAGCAGAGGCAGAACTGGACTGGCCTAAAGACTAATGGACTGTGTGAGGGATACTTCCTTTGGTGGACAAAGCAGAGGCAGAACTGGACTGGCCTAAAGACTAATGGACCGTGTGAGGGATACTTCCTTTGGTGGACAAAGCAGAGGCAGAACTGGACTGGCCTAAAGACTAATGGACCGTGTGAGGGATACAAGAAACAAATACCAGGACTGATTTCTGATCCCAGACTGTCTCTCAATGGAGGGCAAACTGAGAGGCATTTATCATGTTCTAACCAGCTATAGACACCTAAAACTAGCTAGGTAATGTACTAACCAGCCATATCCAAGAAGGTCATGTTCTAACCAGCCATAGACAAGAAGGTCATGTTCTAACCAGCCATAGACAAGAAGGTCATGTACTAACCAGCCATAGCCAAGAAGGTAATGTACTAACCAGCCATAGCTAAGAAGGTCATGTTCTAACCAGCCATAGACAAGAAGGTAATGTACTAACCAGCCATAGCCAAGAAGGTCATGTACTAACCAGCCATAGACAAGATAGTACAGAGCCAAGAAGCCTGCCTTTCAGTGGGCACAATCACAAGGGGAGAACACAGTTGCAGGAGAACTGAAGACCATGGGCTTATCTTGGGGTGAATCAAGTCCCACTTTTCATATAGACTCCAGACAACCAAATGATGATGACGGTGTTGATGATGACGGTGATGATGATGATGATGATGATGATGGTGATGATGATGGTGATGGTGATGGTGATGGCTAGCTAGGTAGCGGTGTGCATTTAATTCCGTCCCACTAGGTGGTAGTGATGTGATCTGACTCTGCAGTAGTTAAGGGTCACTGATACAGACGACTAATGTGTTGTATTCTAACTACAGGCCCTACAGGCTGACTAACATGTTATTTATCAGCTGTCTCAGGAGATCAGTGTCTCCTGACCATTTCCTTCAAGCTGGGAGGCTTTTCACAACACCAACAAGTTAGCTAGCTAGGCCGTGTCCTGAAGAAGAAACACAGTGCGTGTGTGTGTGTGTGTGTGTGTTTTTGAGTGTGTTTGAGTGTGTGTATGTGTGTGTGAGTGTGAGTGTGTGTGTGTGTGAGTGTGTTTGTGTGAGTGTGTGTTTGTGCGCTCGGCTGAGTCCTGATGATGGAACACAGCCAAGAAGTAGACCTGGCTCCAAATACTATTTGAAATAATTTCAGACACTATATCTGGAGCTTGCCTGGTGCCATGGAACCAATAGAATAGGCTTAGGGCCTGCAAACCCCGCCCATCTGCCACTCCAGGCAGGTTACAGCAAACCCCGCCCATCTGCCACTCCAGGCAGGTTACAGCAAACCCCGCCCATCTGCCACTCCAGGCAGGTTACAGCAAACCCCGCCCATCTGCCACTCCAGGCAGGTTACAGCAAACCCCGCCCATCTGCCACTCCAGGCAGGTTACAGCAAACCCCGCCCATCTGCCACTCCAGGCAGGTTACAGCAAACCCCGCCCATCTGCCACTCCAGGCAGGTTACAGCAAACCCCGCCCATCTTCCACTCCAGGCAGGTTACAGCAAACCCCGCCTATCTGCCACTCCAGGCAGGTTACAGCAAACCCCGCCCATCTGCCACTCCAGGCAGGTTACAGCAAACCCCGCCCATCTGCCACTCCAGGCAGGTTACAGCAAACCCCGCCCATCTGCCACTCCAGGCAGGCTAAAGCAAATGCTCACAGTATCTGAAAGATTTCAAATAGTATTTGAACCCAGGTCTGCTGAGAAGACACAACAAGGGCAGTACACAGTAGAGGGAGAACTGAAGACTATGGGCTTCACTTGGGGTGGCGTTGAAACACACACACACACACACACACACACACACACACACACACACACACACACACACACACACACACACACACACACACACACACACAAACACACACACAAACACACACATAGGACTATCGGCTTCACTTGGGGTGGCGTTGAAACACACACACACACACACACACACACACACACATAGGACTATCGGCTTCACTTGGGGTGAAGCTGAGAGAACTGCAGGGGACCATCAGACTTCTCATGTAGACCCTGGACTGAACATGGAACAATAAGACTGTCTTTGGTGGACAAAGGCAGGGGCAGAAATGGACTGGCTATAGGGCAGTTCGGTCAAATTCCAGCTAAGCTGGTCCATCTTTAGCCCAGTGGGCCGGTCCAAAAAAAAGGGCAATGTTTGAACAAAGAACAAATACCAGGACTGATTTCTGGTTCCAGTTTTTCACTGACTGGAGGGAAAACTGAGAGGCATTTCTCAACACCTAAAACTATCTAGGTCATGTTCTAACCAGCCATACACAACAAGGTAATGTAATAACCAGCCATAGACAACAAGGTAATGTACTAACCAGCCATAGCCAAGAAGGTCATGTACTGACCAGCCATAGACAAGAAGGTCATGTACTAACCAGCCATAGACAACAAGGTAATGTACTAACCAGCCATAGCCAAGAAGGTCATGTACTGACCAGCCATAGACAAGAAGGTCATGTACTAACCAGCCATAGACAAGAAGGTAATGTACTAACCAGCCATAGACAAGAAGGTAATGTACTAACCAGCCATAGACAAGAAGGTAATGTACTAACCAGACAAGATAGTACAGAGCCAAGAAGCCTGCCTTTCAGTGGGCACAACCACAAGGGGAGAACACAGTAGAAGGAGAACTGAAGACCATGGGCCTGTCTTGGGGTGAATCAAGTCCCACTTTTCCTATAGACTCCAGACAACCAAGTGATGATGATGATGGTGATGATGAAGACGGTGAAGAAGAAGAAGAAGAAGAAGAGCGTCTATAGTGTGGTCTTGTTGTGGTTCATTCCACAGGGAGTGGAGAGGACGACCACAGGAAGAGGAGATGTGTCAAACTAAGACAGGCTGTGTGTGGGCAGACTAACACAGTAGGAACAAGACTGTCTCATGTTTTATAGAGAGATACCTACTGTAGCTGAGATGGAACATCTACTGGGAGAGACTTCTGGTTCACAGTGATGATCAGAGAGACAGAGGCAGAGAGAGAAAGAGAGAGGGGGGGGAGAGAGAGAGAGAGAGAGAGAGAGAGAGAGAGGGGGGGGAAGGGAGAGAGATAGAGAGAGATAGAGAGAGAGAGAGAGAGAGAGAGAGAGAGAGAGAGAGAGAGAGAGAGAGAGAGAGAGAGAGAGAGAGAGAGAGAGAGAGAGAGAGAGAGAGAGAGAGAGAGAGAGAGAGAGAGAGAGAGAGAGAGAGAGAGAGAGAAGCGAGAGAGAGAGAGAGAGAGAGAGAGGGGGGACAGGAAGAGAGAGAGTGAAAAACCTGGGTGAAAAACCACAGTGTGCCATCACAGCTGCAAGATTTGTGACCTGTTGCCACAAGAAAAGGGCAACCAGTGAAGAACAAACACCATTGTAAATACAACCCATATTTAGGTTTATTTATTTTCCCATTTGTACTTTAACTATTTGCACATTGTTACAACACTGGCTTTTCACAACACCAACAGGTTAGCTAGCTAGGCCGTGTCCTGAAGAAGAAACACAGTGCGTGTGTGTGTGTGTGTGTGTGTTTTTGAGTGTGTTTGAGTGTGTGTATGTGTGTGTGAGTGTGTGTGTGTGTGAGTGTGTTTGTGTGAGTGTGTGTTTGTGCGCTCGGCTGAGTCCTGATGATGGAACACAGCCAAGAAGTAGACCTGGCTCCAAATACTATTTGAAATAATTTCAGACACTATATCTGGAGCTTGCCTGGTGCCATGGAACCAATAGAATAGGCTTAGGGCCTGCAAACCCCGCCCATCTGCCACTCCAGGCAGGTTACAGCAAACCCCGCCCATCTGCCACTCCAGGCAGGTTACAGCAAACCCCGCCCATCTGCCACTCCAGGCAGGTTACAGCAAACCCCGCCCATCTGCCACTCCAGGCAGGTTACAGCAAACCCCGCCCATCTGCCACTCCAGGCAGGTTACAGCAAACCCCGCCCATCTGCCACTCCAGGCAGGTTACAGCAAACCCCGCCCATCTGCCACTCCAGGCAGGTTACAGCAAACCCCGCCCATCTGCCACTCCAGGCAGGTTACAGCAAACCCCGCCCATCTGCCACTCCAGGCAGGTTACAGCAAACCCCGCCCATCTGCCACTCCAGGCAGGTTACAGCAAACCCCGCCCATCTGCCACTCCAGGCAGGCTAAAGCAAATGCTCACAGTATCTGAAAGATTTCAAATAGTATTTGAACCCAGGTCTGCTGAGAAGACACAACAAGGGCAGTACACAGTAGAGGGAGAACTGAAGACTATGGGCTTCACTTGGGGTGGCGTTGAAACACACACACACACACACACACACACACACACACACACACACACACACACACACACACACACACACACACACACACACACACACACACACACACACACACACACACACACACACAAACACACACACAAACACACACATAGGACTATCGGCTTCACTTGGGGTGGCGTTGAAACACACACACACACACACACACACACACATAGGACTATCGGCTTCACTTGGGGTGAAGCTGAGAGAACTGCAGGGGACCATCAGACTTCTCATGTAGACCCTGGACTGAACATGGAACAATAAGACTGTCTTTGGTGGACAAAGGCAGGGGCAGAAATGGACTGGCTATAGGGCAGTTCGGTCAAATTCCAGCTAAGCTGGTCCATCTTTAGCCCAGTGGGCCGGTCCAAAAAAAAGGGCAATGTTTGAACAAAGAACAAATACCAGGACTGATTTCTGGTTCCAGTTTTTCACTGACTGGAGGGAAAACTGAGAGGCATTTCTCAACACCTAAAACTATCTAGGTCATGTTCTAACCAGCCATACACAACAAGGTAATGTAATAACCAGCCATAGACAACAAGGTAATGTACTAACCAGCCATAGCCAAGAAGGTCATGTACTGACCAGCCATAGACAAGAAGGTCATGTACTAACCAGCCATAGACAACAAGGTAATGTACTAACCAGCCATAGCCAAGAAGGTCATGTACTGACCAGCCATAGACAAGAAGGTCATGTACTAACCAGCCATAGACAAGAAGGTAATGTACTAACCAGCCATAGACAAGAAGGTAATGTACTAACCAGCCATAGACAAGAAGGTAATGTACTAACCAGCCATAGACAAGAAGGTAATGTACTAACCAGCCATAGACAAGATAGTACAGAGCCAAGAAGCCTGCCTTTCAGTGGGCACAACCACAAGGGGAGAACACAGTAGAAGGAGAACTGAAGACCATGGGCCTGTCTTGGGGTGAATCAAGTCCCACTTTTCCTATAGACTCCAGACAACCAAGTGATGATGATGATGGTGATGATGAAGACGGTGAAGAAGAAGAAGAAGAAGAAGAGCGTCTATAGTGTGGTCTTGTTGTGGTTCATTCCACAGGGAGTGGAGAGGACGACCACAGGAAGAGGAGATGTGTCAAACTAAGACAGGCTGTGTGTGGGCAGACTAACACAGTAGGAACAAGACTGTCTCATGTTTTATAGAGAGATACCTACTGTAGCTGAGATGGAACATCTACTGGAGAGACTTCTGGTCACAGTGATGATCAGAGAGACAGAGGCAGAGAGAGAAAGAGAGAGGGGTGGGGGGGAGAGAGAGAGAGAGAGAGAGAGAGAGAGAGAGAGGGGGGGGAAGGGAGAGAGATAGAGAGAGAATAGAGAGAGAGAGAGAGAGAGAGAGAGAGAGAGAGAGAGAGAGAGAGAGAGAGAGAGAGAGAGAGAGAGAGAGAGAAGAGAGAGAGAGAGAGAGAGAGAGAGAGAGAGAGAGAGAGAGAGAGAGAGAGAAAGAGAGAGGGCAGGGAGAGAGAGAGGCAGGGAGAGAGAGAGAGAGGAGAGAGAGAGGGCAGGGAGAGAGAGAGAGAGAGAGAGAGCAGGGAGAGAGAGAGAGAGAGAGAGAGAGAGAGAGAGAGAGAGAGAGAGAGAGAGAGAGAGAGAGAGAGAGAGAGAGAGGGCAGGGAGAGAGAGAGAGAGAGAGAGAGAAGCAACGTTTAATTATATTCTTATCCATGTCTTTCTCTTCAGTCTCTCTGCAGCCACAACAATGATGACGCAGAAACAACCTGCAAACACTGCTATGGTTTGACAGTCACAACAGCGAGAGAGAGAGAGGGGAGAGAGAGATGGGAGGGAAGGGAGGGGGAGAGAGAGAGAGAGAGAGAGAGAGAGAGAGGGAGAGAGAGAGATGGGAGGGAAGGGAGGGGGAGAGAGAGAGAGAGAGAGAGAGGGGGAGAGAGAGATGGGAGGGAAGGGGGAGGTAGGGGGAGAGAAAGAGAGAGAGAGGGGGAGAGAGAGATGGGAGGGAAGGGAGGGGTAGGGGGAGAGAGAGAGGGCGGATACAGAGAGAGGGAGAAACCATGGGGGCTTGTAACAGTAGTAGACTAATAGACAGTGACTAGACTATGGGGGCTTGTAACAGAAGTAGACTTATAGACAGTGACTAGACTATGGGGGCTTGTAACAGAAGTAGACTTATAGACAGTGACTAGACTATGGGGGCTTGTAACAGAAGTAGACTTATAGACAGTGACTAGACTATGGGGGCTTGTAACAGAAGTAGACTTATAGACAGTGACTAGACTATGGGGGCTTGTAATAGACTTATAGACAGTGACTAGACTATGGGGGCTTGTAACAGTAATAGACTTATAGACAGTGACTAGACTATGGGGGCTTGTAACAGTAGTAGACTTATAGATAGTGACTAGACTATGGGGGCTTGTAACAGTAATAAACATGTAAACAGTGACTAGAGACCCAGAGCAGCAGTCGTACCAGGGGTTGGGGCCCAGTCGTACCAGGGGTTGGGGTCCCAGTCGTACCAGGGGTTGGGGTCCCAGTCGTACCAGGGGTTGGGTCCCAGTCGTACCAGGGGTTGGGGTCCCTGTCGTACCAGGAGTTGGGGGGCCCTGTCGTACCAGGGGTTGGGGGGCCCTGTCGTACCAGGGGTTGGGGTCCCTGTCGTACCAGGGGTTGGGGCCCCTGTCGTACCAGGGGTTGGGGCCCTGTCGTACAAGGGGTTGGGGCCCAGTCGTACCAGGTGTTGGGGCCCAGTCGTTCCAGGGGTTGGGTCCCTGTCGTACCAGGGGTTGGGTCCCAGTCGTACCAGGGGTTGGGGCCCAGTCGTACCAGGGGTTGGGGCCCAGTCGTACCAGGGGTTGGGGTCCCAGTCATGCCATGGGTTGGGGTCCCAGTCGTACCAGGGGTTGGGGCCCTGTCGTACCAGGGGTTGGGGTCCCTGGAGGCGTCATTGCAAAATATGTAGAATAGCATAACAGTAGCTATACAATTTAATTTTTTTCTCTCTGCCCCATGGCAATATGTGTAGAATTGCAGGAAATTAGCTTCTAAAATGCTAAATTCTCTCAGTCTCATTGTTAAGTGTGTAGAATAGCATGAAATTAGCAATAGAACTGTACATTTTTCTCTTTGCCCTGTGGTGGCAGAATTTGGGGTGAGCTGTGTAACAATATGATTGTATTATCACCTCTCACTATATAAGGGACATGTAACCATTTATTTTTTGACTTCTTCCCTGGGAAGAGATAGATCTCCCCTGCAGCTGCTTGATTAAATATTTTCCTATTATACAATTAAATAGTCTTTGCCTTAATCTTTGGATCTAATTTTCCACAACATTTGGGGCCGTGACCCGGATGAGAGCAACCTGACTTTTTGACTTGTTTCGCTCAGCATGGACCCAGACATCCCTCTGGCCACAATTAAGAGGGTAAGAGACATTACTTAAACATCTCTGTGAGGGACTGTCTGTTTTCCAGGCGAGCCTTAATGGTGAAAGATCTCTTGTTCTTCTCTTGTCCTTCTCAAAAACAAAATGCTGGGGTTCAATTGGGCAGAACTATTTTCCTATAATAATGAATCTGTCTGGTTAACATTGATCAATGGGAGCACAGGGGTGTCACTAAGAGTAAGGATTGGTTTTCCTACGATCACGTGAAAATACTGTTGGGTCAGTATATACAGTGCATTCGGAAAGTATTCAGACCCCTTCACTTTTCCCACATTTTGTTACGTTAAAGCCTTATTCTAAAATGGATTCAATAAATACAAAATCCTCATCAATCTACACACAACACCCCATAATGACAAAACAAAAACAGGTTTAAGTGTTCAGACCCTTTACTCGCGATTACAGCCTCGAGTCTACTTGGGTATGACGCTACAAGCTTGGCACACCTGTATTTGGGGAGTTTCTCATATTCTTCTCTGAATATCCTCTCAAGCTCTGTCAGGTTGGATGGGGAGCTTCGCTGGACAGCTATTTTCAGGTCTCTCCAGAGATGTTCGATCGGGTTCAAGTCCGGGCTCTGGCTGAGCCACTCAAGAACATTCAGAGACTTGTCCCGAAGCCACTACTGCATTGTCTTGGCTGTGTGCTTAGGGCCGTTGTCCTGCTGGAAGGTGAACCTTCGCCCCCAGTCTGAGGTCCTGAGCGCTCTGGAGCAGGTTTTCACCAATGATATCTCTGTTAATATTTCCCTCAATCCTGACTAGTCTCCCAGTCCCTGCTGCTGAAAAACATCCCCACAGCATGATGCTGCCACCACCATGCTTCACCATAGGGATGGTGCCAGGTTTCCTCCAGACATGACGCCTGGCATTCAGGCCAAAGAGTTCAATCGTGGTTTCATCAGACCAGAGAATCTTGTTTGTCATGCTCTGAGAGTCATTAGGTGCCTTTTGGTAAACTCCAAGCAGGCTGTCATGGAACTGAGGAGTGGCTTCCGTCTGGCCACTCTACCATAAAGACCTGATTGGTGGAGTGCTGCAGAGATGGTTGTCCTTCTGGAAGGTTCTCCCATCTCCACAGAGGAACTCTAGAGCTCTGTCAGAGTGACCATTGGGTTCTTGGTCACCTCCCTGACCAAGGCCCTTCTCCCCCGATTGATCAGTTTGGCCGGGCGGCCAGCTCTAGGAAGAGTCTTGGTGGTTCCAAACTTCTTCCATTAACAACGATGGAGTCTACTGTGTTCTTGGGGACCTTCAATGCTGCAGACATTTTTTGGTACCCTTCCCCAGATCTGTGCCTCGACACGATCCTGTCTCTGAGCTCTACGGACAATTCCTTTCATGTCATGGCTTGGTTTTTGCTCTGACATGCACTGTCAACTGTGGGACCTTATATAGACAGGTGTGTGCCTTTCCAAATCATGTCCAATCAATTGAATTTACCACAGGTGGACTCCAATCAAGTTGTAGAAACATCTCATGGATGATCAATGGAAACAGGATGCACCTGAGCTCAATTTCGAGTCTCATAGCAAACAGTGTTTTTTAGTTTTTCTTGTAATAAATTCGCAAAAAATAATAAAACCTGTTTTCATTGTGTCATTATGGGGTATTGTGGTAGATTGATGAGGGGGGGAAAAAACTATTGAATCCATTTTAGAATAAGGCTGTAACGTAACAGAATGTGGAAAAGGTGAAGGGGTCTGAATACTTTTTGAATGCACTGCATGTTATTAGTGGCTTACAGATAACACTCTAATAATGCAATATTTTAGTAATTTGAAGAAGCTAAGGTTTCAATACAAGGTCACAAGACGAACAGAGGGATTGAGCCTTGGGACTGATGTTAAATTAGAGGCTGGCAATCTGGTATTTTGGGTTAAAGATAAGCTTCCTGTGGACCCATAGATAAGCAGCCAGTGAAAGTAATTAGTACTCACTAAATTCAGGCAGTAAGGAAAACAGTGGGAAAATTTGGAACAGCGGTATGAATAACAATTTCCTATTATTATTTCCAATGTGAATAACATCAGTGATTTAAGTAAGAAGGTAATGTAATCTATTACAATAATCTGTTTCCATCACATGGAACACTGTCCAAAATTGAAGTCGATCCAAATAAAAGTTTTTAGTACCAGGGCTGTGAAACAAATCAAATAAAGCGCTGATAAGCCAGCACCGACTTTTTGAAGGCCCTAGCAGATTTATTAAACAACAGGTTTCATATTTTGACTAGTTGATGTCCCAGGGACAGAAAGTACAGAACACAAGCCATACGTCAAGGCACCAGGTCTAGATGATAAGATTACAAGATAGGAGCTCTGGGATTGTTTCCTTTAGAAGGTGTCTATTCCACTTAATGGAACCCTGTATCACCTGATGGTTATCCAGTACGGTTATGTATACGCATGGTTTTATCAAGGCTTCCTGCCCAAAATGCGGTAAGCTTGATTGAAAAAGGGAGGATGGTACATATAGTAGTACTGAATATTGTATTCTTAGGACTGATTAAGATTGAGAATTCTTAGGACTGATTAAGATGTAGCATAGTGAAAACTAATGTTGATTTTCTCTTCTAGGACGGATGGAATGTCCACTACCAAGTTTTCTGATGAGTTTAACAATGATTCTCTATCTCTCCCTTTGAAATGCTTCCTGAGGCAGGTGCCTTGGGAGAGCAGTTAGAGGGACTCTGCAGTACTATAAAGTATAAAGGTACCCGGATTCAGCTGTTAAGGGAGATCCCAACTTTAGGCCATTTGTTTGTTTTTGCCCTACGTTTTACCACACACACACCCCGACCGTCTATACTTGTGAATATGTGTTAGTGGTGTTAATACCGTGTCTGATTTATTGTGTATTTTAATTTTTTTATTGTTTTGGTTTCAGTAGGCTCTTCACTGTTAGAAAGGATACACAAAGGGCACACAGATGACATTTACTGAAGAGTCTACTGTCTGAACATGCGAGTTCTCCTGATGAGAAATGTACTGAAAAATCTGTGGTGTAAAGTACTTCAGTAAAAACACTTTAAAGTACTACTTAAGTAGTTTTTTTTTGGGGGGGGGGGGGCATCTGTACTTTACTGTTTATATTTTTTGACAACTTTTACTTTTACTTCACTCCATTCCTAAACAAAACTATGTACTTTTTACTCCATACATTTTCCCTGAAGCCCAAAAGTACTCGTTACATTTTGAATGCTTAGCAGGGCAGGAAAATGGTCCAATTCACACACTTATCAAGAGAACATCCCTGGTCATCCCTACTGCCTCTGATCTGGAGGACACACTAAACACAAATGCTTCGTTCGCAAATTATGTCTGAGTGTTGGAGTGTGCCCCTGGCTATCCGTACATTTTAAAAAACTAGAAAATTGTGCCGTCTGTTTTGCTTAATTTAAGGAATTTGAAATGATCTATACTTGTACTTTTACTTTTGATACTTAAGTATATTTTTGCAATTACATGTAATTCTGATACTTAAATATATTTAAAACCAAATACTTTTAGACTTTTACTCAAGTAGGATTTTACTGGGTGACTTTCACTTTTACTTTAGTCATTTTCCATTAAGGTATCTTTACTTTTACTCAAGTATGACAATTGGGTAATTTTTCCACCACTGTGAAAACCCCAATGTAAACCTGCTATAGAAAATGTTTGACATGTTTTAAAACAATGAATCTGGAGGACAGGGAAAGACAGGGGGAAGAACAGACTCATTTAATGGTTTTGACCTCTGTTCTGACTTTCTGGTGAGGCCGATTCACCCTTGCTAGAAAGATCAGTGACATTGGTTGAAAAATAAATACAACTCTGGTGAGATTGGTATCAACAACAAAACACTTCATAATTATCAGTGTTTACATATTATATTTAAATCACTGACATTTTTTCTTTCTTATCCTTTATAATTTACCTTCGTAGTTGTGATTCTGATTCGGACGGGTGGGAAGGAGGGAGACAGACTGCTGCCCCTGAACTGTGAAGAAAGCACAAAGGTTCCTTGAATTCCCCAATAGGATACAATTATTTCCTTATGGAGTTATCAAGGGTTGTAATTCAAATTGTATTTCTTATTCTGATTTCTTTTTATTTGATTTGACCGGCAGTGTTGTTGTTTTTCTGGACGCATGAATCACAGTGTGAGTCATGTGTCCAAAGGGGGAATGTTAAGTGCTTGTAGGAAAGAAGAAAAGGTACGCACCCAAATTTACTACGTTCGCCGCACAAATCTGTTCCCAATGTCTAATTTGTCAAGAACACAACGCAGGAAAGCAAGAATCGACCTCTTTGTCAAGCCTACCAGTCCCCTGGGGCCCTTTCGTAAATATGCAAATTGATTTTTTTGTTCACATGCCTGCATGTAGAAGAAAAACATATATGTTGGTAATGGTTGAAAAGCTACTCCAAATGGATTGAAGCGTTCCCCACATCTAATGAGGAAGCAAAGACTGTTACATGATATTGTTCCACGATTCGGTGTACCACAAAGTCTAGATAGCGATAAGGAGACACGTTTCACCTCGAAGAAAATGAAAGAACTGTGTGACATGATGCAAGTTAAGAGAAATGTGCATGTACCGTTTCACCCGGGAAAGTTCCGGACTTGTAGAACGCTACGATGGCGTACTGAAAGAAAAAAAACAAACAAAAAAAATGTCTGCTCAAACAGGACTTACCTGGGTGGAGGCGCTACCCATAGCCTGGTTTTCAATGCGTTCTACCCCAGTCAGGAAAACTGGCCTCAGTCCACGAGGTACTGATGGTCCGTCCCATGAGGACACCTGTGTCACCGCCAGCTGCAGTCCCTGATCTGCATCTGTTGGATGGACGCCATGACACACAGACACATGATAAGATACTCACTCTACACACACGTACACATGGATGTTGTATTGTAAATATGTGATAGTGGAGTAGTGGCCTGAGGGAACACACTAAATGTATTGGGTAAAGTGTTATGAAATGTAATGTCATGTAATATTTTAAACTGTATATAACTGCCTTAATGTTTCGCTGGAAGAGTAGATGCTGCCTTGGCAGGAACTAATGGGGATCCATAATAAACCCCAGGAAGAGTAGCTGCTGCTTTGACAGGAACTAATGGGGATCCATAATAAACACCAGGAAGAGTAGCTGCTGCCTTGGCAGGAACTAATGGGGATCCATAGTAAACCCCAGGAAGAGTAGCTGCTGCCTTGGCAGGAACTAATGGTGATCCATAATAAACCCCAGGAAGAGTAGCTGCTGCCTTGGCAGGAACTAATGGGGATCCATGATAAATATGAATACACAGGATGAAGTACTGTATAGCTCTGACTAACTGTATTTGAGCTGTTCATTCACTGGTCTCTGCTGCCCAAACTCCCCCAGACGACCGTCCCCATCACGGCTAATGGTCAGGAGGCACGACAGAGGTAAAAGGACCGTTGAAACACAGGTGGAAAGGACCACATCAGATCGCCCTCACCGCCCCAACAGTGGTAAAGCGCTTAGGGAAAGACACCTGGACCAAGGCCTCCCCACTGTAAGTCAGTAGCAGAGCCAGAAGGAGATGTTACTCCTGTTACTCCTACAACCCAAGGCACTCTGCTCACCCTGGGACTCGCAGCCATTGTGACTGTGGACGTCCTCTGGGTGGTGGCAGAACATTGGAGCAAGAGGCGGGAGAACGTGCTAGTACCCTCTCCCTGACCTCTCTGCTCCAGCGAGGCCCGGCTTCCACAGGGGGAAGCCCAGAAACAGATGACCCCGCTGACCGGAACCTGGACCCTGGTGACCCCGCGGACCTGAAGAGAAGAACTAGCGGACATGAACATTATGCGGTTTTCCCACGGGTCAAACACTTTCTAACAATTAGCGAGCAATGTCTCTGCACTACAGAACGTATCAGATTGTTGGGTTTGTGGATTGTTACCAGACAGTGCTGAGACTATGTCATTACCTTCTATAACCCTCGGTGATTATGAAATATTGATGTGGACCAAAGCAGGTAACCTTACAGACAGAGAGCTTAATTGCAACCCATCACCCTGGCATACTCTCCCCCAGGTTATTGTGTTTATATAGCAACCCATCACCCTGGCATACTCTCCCCCAGGTTATTGTGTTTATATAGCAACTCATCACCCTGGCATACTCTCCCCCAGGTTATTGTGTTATAGCAACCCATCACCCTGGCATACTCTCCCCCAGGTTATTGTGTTTATATAGCAACCCATCACCCTGGCATACGCTCCCCCAGGTTATTGTGTTTATATAGCAACCCATCACCCTGGCATACTCTCCCCCAGGTTATTGTGTTTATATAGCAACCCATCACCCTGGCATACTCTCCCCCAGGTTATTGTGTTTATATAGCAACCCATCACCCTGGCATACTCTCCCCCAGGTTATTGTGTTTATATAGCAACCCATCACCCTGGCATACTCTCCCCCAGGTTATTGTGTTATAGCAACCCATCACCCTGGCATACTCTCCCCCAGGTTATTGTGTTTATATAGCAACCCATCACCCTGGCATACTCTCCCCCAGGTTATTGTGTTGATATAGCAACCCATCACCCTGGCATACTCTCCCCCAGGTTATTGTGTTTATATAGCAACCCATCACCCTGGCATACTCTCCCCCAGGTTATTGTGTTTATATAGCAACCCATCACCCTGGCATACTCTCCCCCAGGTTATAGTGTTGATATAGCAACCCATCACCCTGGCATACTCTCCCCCAGGTTATTGTGTTGATATAGCAACCCATCACCCTGGCATACTCTCCCCCAGGTTATTGTGTTTATATAGCAACCCATCACCCTGGCATACTCTCCCCCAGGTTATTGTGTTTATATAGCAACCCATCACCCTGGCATACTCTCCCCCAGGTTATTGTGTTTATATAGCAACCCATCACCCTGGCATACTCTCCCCCAGGTTATAGTGTTGATATAGCAACCCATCACCCTGGCATACTCTCCCCCAGGTTATTGTGTTTATATAGCAACCCATCACCCTGGCATACTCTCCCCCAGGTTATTGTGTTTATATAGCAACCCATCACCCTGGCATACTCTCCCCCAGGTTATTGTGTTTATATAGCAACCCATCACCCTGGCATACTCTCCCCCAGGTTATTGTGTTTATATAGCAACCCATCACCCTGGCATACTCTCCCCCAGGTTATTGTGTTTATATAGCAACCCATCACCCTGGCATACTCTCCCCCAGGTTATTGTGTTTATATAGCAACCCATCACCCTGGCATACTCTCCCCCAGGTTATTGTGTTATATAGCAACCCATCACCCTGGCATACTCTCCCCCAGGTTATTGTGTTTATATAGCAACCCATCACCCTGGCATACTCTCCCCCAGGTTATTGTGTTTATATAGCAACCCATCACCCTGGCATACTCTCCCCCAGGTTATTGTGTTTATATAGCAACCCATCACCCTGGCATACTCTCCCCCAGGTTATTGTGTTTATATAGCAACCCATCACCCTGGCATACTCTCCCCCAGGTTATTGTGTTGATATAGCAACCCATCACCCTGGCATACTCTCCCCCAGGTTATTGTGTTTATATAGCAACCCATCACCCTGGCATACTCTCCCCCAGGTTATTGTGTTTATATAGCAACCCATCACCCTGGCATACTCTCCCCCAGGTTATTGTGTTTATATAGCAACCCATCACCCTGGCATACTCTCCCCCAGGTTATTGTGTTTATATAGCAACCCATCACCCTGGCATACTCTCCCCCAGGTTATTGTGTTTATATAGCAACCCATCACCCTGGCATACTCTCCCCCAGGTTATTGTGTTGATATAGCAACCCATCACCCTGGCATACTCTCCCCCAGGTTATTGTGTTTATATAGCAACCCATCACCCTGGCATACTCTCCCCCAGGTTATTGTGTTGATATAGCAACCCATCACCCTGGCATACTCTCCCCCAGGTTATTGTGTTTATATAGCAACCCATCACCCTGGCATACTCTCCCCCAGGTTATTGTGTTTATATAGCAACCCATCACCCTGGCATACTCTCCCCCAGGTTATTGTGTTGATATAGCAACCCATCACCCTGGCATACTCTCCCCCAGGTTATTGTGTTGATATAGCAACCCATCACCCTGGCATACTCTCCCCCAGGTTATTGTGTTTATATAGCAACCCATCACCCTGGCATACTCTCCCCCAGGTTATTGTGTTTATATAGCAACCCATCACCCTGGCATACTCTCCCCCAGGTTATTGTGTTATATAGCAACCCATCACCCTGGCATACTCTCCCCCAGGTTATAGTGTTTATATAGCAACCCATCACCCTGGCATACTCTCCCCCAGGTTATTGTGTTGATATAGCAACCCATCACCCTGGCATACTCTCCCCCAGGTTATTGTGTTGATATAGCAACCCATCACCCTGGCATACTCTCCCCCAGGTTATAGTGTTTATATAGCAAATGGAACCAGTCTCCAGTTGGGAGAAAGTAATTGTAAGTATAACCTCTCTGTCTACAATAACATAACCCTGCCCTAGAAACGAAACATTCCACCCTAACATGTCGTTGGGAACACGTTATAAACTGAAGAATGTCAGTGTGTATACCAAACCTACTTCCTCAGTCAGTGGAACTATGTCTGTGTGTGTGTGTGTGGGGGGGGGGGGGGGGGGGGGGGGGGGGAATTGGTCAGGATTGGCCATGAATTGGTCAGGATCCTGCTGTGCTGTCTACGTTGTTCCTACTGCACCTGCTACCCCCAGTACCCCCAAATGTCTGCATTCAATCCCAATTATGGCACGACAGCTGTGCTTGATTCCATTCGAGAACTAGCCAATGAAGTAGGAGTAACGGGCACTGCTACTGCTACTGCTTAGGAAGAATGAACTGCTGAACTTGTGGCTACACACGTACCAATGGTCTTACAAAATAGATTGGCTTTGGATATTCTCCCAGCGGATAAGACAGGGGTTTGTGAGGTGCTGGGGGCAGAATGTTGCGCTTACATTCCGGATTCCTCCACTGGGGTTGCTGAGTCTGTTGCCACTATCAGACAGGTGGTAGCTACTGTCAACAAGCCAGGTAACGAGTTGGGGTTGGGATCTATTTGAATGGGTGGAAACTATCCTGGGGAACATTGGAAACTCTCGTGTTGCAAGGTCTCCCAGCCCTGGTTGGAGTCCCTGTGCTATCGTTCTGCCTGTTCTCATGCCTGACGACCTTGGTGAGGAGATAGTGGTCTGTTCTCATGCCTGACGACCTTGGTGAGGAGATAGTGGTCTGTTCTCATGCCTGACGACCTTGGTGAGGAGATAGTGGTCTGTTCTCATGCCTGACGAGAAGTTAACTGTCCCTCCTCCCACCCTCCTTTTCTCCCTCCCTCTCTCCCTCCGTCCCTCCTCCCTCCCTCCCTCCCTCCCCCTCCGTCCCTCCTTCTCCCTCCCTCCCCCTCCCTCCCTCCCTCCGTCCCCCCTCCCTCTCCCTCCCTCCCTCCCTCCCTCCCTCCCCCCCTCCCTCCGTCCCTCCTCCCTCCCCCTCCCCCTCCCTCCATCCCTCCCTCCCTCCGTCCCTCATCACCCTCCCTCCCTCCCTCCCCCTCCCTCCCTCCCTTTCTCTTTCTCATCCCTCACTTGACTAATGAGTGTCAGCTTTAGTTTCCTCTCTCATCTTTCTTTCACTTTCTCAAGCATCACTTGTTCCTCTCCTCTCCTCCCCTCCCTCTCTCACTACATTGTCTCTCCATTTCTCATCTCCCATCTTCCCTCTATTCCCTCCCTCTCTCAGGTCCCTATTGAGGTATACAGGCCCTGTGTGTGTATAAGGGCATGCATGAGAGAGAAGGACAAACAAAATAGCCAAGCCTGACCTCAACCCACTACCACTACTACTACTACTACTACTAGTACTAGTACTACTAATACTACTACTACTATTACTGCTACTACTACTCCTACTACTACTATTACTACTACTAGTACTTCTACTACTACTACTACTACTACCACTACTACTACTACTACTACTACTGCTACTACTACTACTGCTACTACTACTACTACTACTGCTACTACCACTACTACTACTGCTACTACTACTACCACTACTACTACTGCTACTACTACTACTACTACACACTACTACTACTAATACTACTACTACTACTACTACTACTACTGCTACTATTACTACTACTAGTACTACTAGTACTACTACTACTTCTACCACCACTACTACTACCACCACTACTACTACTACACACTACTACTAATACTACTGCTACTACTACTACTACTGTTACTACTACTACTACTACTACTACTGCTACTACTACTACTACTACTGCTACTGCTACTGCTACTGCTACTACTACTACTACTACTACTACTACTACTACTACTACTACTACTACTACTACTGCTACTACCACTACTACTACTACTACTGCTACTACTACTACCACTACTACTACCACTACTACTACTACTACTACTGCTGCTGCTACTACTACTACTACACACTACTACTACTAATAATACTACTACTACTACTGCTGCTACTACTATTACTACTACTAGTACTACTACTACTACTACTACTTCTACCACCACTACTACTACTACCACCACTACTACTACTACACACTACTACTACTACACACTACACACTACTACTACTACTACTACTACTACTACTACTACTACTACTACTACTACTACTACTGCTACTACTACTACTACTACCTCCTGTAGCTCAGTTGGTAGAGCATGCCAGGGTTGTGGGTTCAATTCCCACGGGGGGCCAGTATGAAAAATGTATGCACTCACTAACTGTAAGTCGCTCTGGATAAGATAAGTACAAATGTAAAAAATGTACTACTACTACCACCACTACTACTACTACTACTACTACTACCACTACTACCACCACTGCTACTAATACTACTACTACTACTACTACCACTACTACTATCACCACCACTACTACCACTACCACCACTACTACTACTACTACTACCACTACTACTGCTACTACCACCACTACCACAACTAACACCACTACCACCACCTCCACCACCACCACCACCACTACTGCTACTACTACCACTACCACCACCTCCACCACTACCACCACCAATACTAACACCTCCACCACCACCACCACCACTACTACCACCACTATCACTGCCACCACCACCTCCTCCACCACCACTACCAACAACAAAAACATAGCTAAGAGGATAAATAAAAACAAATATAACCCTCTTAAAACAGCTCATCTTAACAAGGGTTATTTAAGGACTAACACGGAAGAAGAGATATGTTCTAACGTTCTTCTTTTAATTGAACTTTTAATTTGAATCCGGAATTGCCTTAAGCTACCATGGCCTGTCTCCTAGAGTAGCTATGTACTTCACAACTATAATATTAACCTTTATATGAATGTGCCTTGAAAACACAAAGGGACAAGGTCACGCACACAAACTTACGCACACACACACACACACACACACACACACACACACACACACACACACACACACACGGCAACGCTTAAGAACTCAGGAAGTGTGAAATTACTCCGAAGCAATTGCCAGTGTTGGAAAGTGAGGAGGATGTTCTTCCTAAAAAGATGTGTGTGTGTGTGTGTATTTGTGTGTGTGTGTGTGTGTGTGTGTGGAAGTGAGGTTAATTAAATTGTTATTAGAATGTAGAGTAATATTACAGGACAGTGTCATAGAGAAAGACACGTTAGACTGTTGAAACATCTGTAAAATGTTTGTTTTTTTGTCAACTGTCCATATGAACACCACATTAGACTGTTGAAAAATCTGTAAAATGTTTTTTTTGTCAACTGTCAATATGCATAAGACTGTTGAAACATCTGTAAAATGGGTTCTTGTCAACTGTCAATATGAAGACTACATAGCATATATATTAAAGGACCGAAGAAGTGTCTGTGCAGGAAATACTGACCAGTGTATCTTAGATGGATGAAGGATGGAAGGAAGAAGGAGGGAGGGTAAGAGAGAGGAGAGAAGGAGGGAGGGTCAGAGAGAGGAGAGAAGGAGGGAGGGACAGAGAGAGGAGAGAAGGAGGGAGGGACAGAGGGAGGAGAGAAGGAGGGAGGGTAAGAGAGAGGAGAGAAGGAGGGAGGGTCAGAGAGAGGAGAGAAGGAGGGAGGGTAAGAGAGAGGAGAGATGGAGGGCGGGTCAGAGAGAGGAGAGAAGGAGGGAGGGTCAGAGAGAGGAGAGAAGGAGGGAGGGTCAGAGAGGAGAGAAGGAGGGAGGGTCAGAGAGAGGAGAGAAGGAGGGAGGGACAGAGGGAGGAGAGAATGAGGGAGGGACAGAGAGAGGAGAGAAGGAGGGAGGGTAAGAGGGAGGAGAGAAGGAGGGAGGGACAGAGGGAGGAGAGAAGGAGGGAGGGTCAGAGGGAGGAGAGAAGGAGGGAGGGTCAGAGAGAGGAGAGAAGGAGGGAGGGTCAGAGAGAGGAGAGAAGGAGGGAGGGACAGAGAGAGGAGAGAAGGAGGGAGGGACAGAGGGAGGAGAGAAGGAGGGAGGGTCAGAGAGAGTTCATCTTAACACTCCGTAATTAGAAAAACAACAAAACATCTGTGAATATCCCAGTTGTCCCTTTAAAGGTAAGCAGAGAAGTAAAGCTGGAGGGTCTGACTTGGCATCGTTTCAAAACAATTTTGCAAATCCTCTCACTCACCGCCGGTAAAGTTGATGTCTCCATGCAAATCCTTTCAGAGCTCCCAAATTTGACAAATTGCCAAACGCTAACTCTCCGAAGCAAAATAATACCATTATTATAACACTTTTATTTCTACATCACTACACTAATATCACCATGCAGCAGGTTCTACATCACTAATATCACCATGCAGCAGGTTCTATATCACTAATATCACCATGCAGCAGGTTCTACATCACTAATATCACCATGCAGCAAGTTCTACATCACTAATATCACCATGCAGCAGGTTCTATATCACTAATATCACCATGCAGCAGGTTCTACATCACTACACTAATATCACCATGCAGCAGCTTCTACATCACATCACTAATATCACCATGCAGCAGGTTCTACATCACTAATATCACCATGCAGCAGGTTCTACATCACTAATATCACCATGCAGCAGGTTCTACATCACTAATATCACCATGCAGCAGGTTCTACATCACTACACTATTATCACCATGCAGCAGGTTCTACATCACTAATATCACCATGCAGCAGGTTCTACATCACATCACTAATATCACCATGCAGCAGGTTCTACATCACTACACTAATATCACCATGTAGCAGGTTCTACATCACTACACTAATATCACCATGCAGCAGGTTCTACATCACATCACTAATATCACCATGCAGCAGGTTCTACATCACAAAACTAATATCACCATGCAGCAGGTTCTACATCTCTACACTAATATCACCATGCAGCAGGTTCTACATCACTAATATCACCATGCAGCAGGTTCTACATCACTACACTAATATCACCATGCAGCAGGTTCTACATCACTACACTAATATCACCATGCAGCAGGTTCTACATCACTACACTAATATCACCATGCAGCAGGTTCTACATCACATCACTAATATCACCATGCAGCAGGTTCTACATCACTACACTAATATCACCATGCAGCAGGTTCTACATCACTACACTAATATCACCATGCAGCAGGTTCTACATCACTAATATCACCATGCAGCAGGTTCTACATCACTACACTAATATCACCATGCAGCAGGTTCTACATCACTATACTAATATCACCATGCAGCAGGTTCTACATCACTACACTAATATCACCATGCAGCAGGTTCTACATCACTACACTAATATCACCATGCAGCAGGTTCTACATCACTAATATCACCATGCAGCAGGTTCTACATCACTACACTAATATCACCATGCAGCAGGTTCTACATCACTACACTAATATCACCATGCAGCAGGTTCTACATCACTACGCTAATATCACCATGCAGCAGGTTCTACATCACTACACTAATATCACCATGCAGCAGGTTAAATATCACTAATATCACAATGCAGCAGGTTCTACATCACATCACTAATATCACCATGCAGCAGGTTCTACATCACTAATATCACCATGCAGCAGGTTCTACATCACTAACATCACCATGCAGCAGGTTCTACATCACATCACTAATATCACCATGCAGCAGGTTCTACATCACATCACTAATATCACCATGCAGCAGGTTCTACATCACATCACTAATATCACCATGCAGCAGGTTCTACATCACATCACTAATATCACCATGCAGCAGGTTCTACATCACTACACTAATATCACCATGCAGCAGGTTCTACATCACTAATATCACCATGCAGCAGGTTCTACATCACATCACTAATATCACCATGCAGCAGGTTCTACATCACTAATATCACCATGCAGCAGGTTCTATATCACTAATATCACCATGTAACAGGTTCTACATCACTACACTAATATCACCATGCAGCAGGTTCTACATCACTAATATCACCATGCAGCAGGTTCTATATCACTAATATCACCATGCAGCAGGTTCTACATCACTACACTAATATCACCATGCAGCAGGTTCTACATCTCTACACTAATATCACCATGCAGCAGGTTCTACATCACTAATATCACCATGCAGCAGGTTCTACATCACTAATATCACCATGCAGCAGGTTCTACATCACTACACTAATATCACCATGCAGCAGGTTCTACATCACTACACTAATATCACCATGCAGCAGGTTCTACATCACATCACTAATATCACCATGCAGCAGGTTCTACATCACTAATATCACCATGCAGCAGGTTCTACATCACTACACTAATATCACCATGCAGCAGGTTCTACATCACTAATATCACCATGCAGCAGGTTCTACATCACTACACCAATATCACCATGCAGCAGGTTCTACATCACTAATATCACCATGTAGCAGGTTCTACATCACTACACTAATATCACCATGTAGCAGGTTCTACATCACTACACTAATATCACCATGCAGCAGGTTCTACATCACTACACTAATATCACCATGCAGCAGGTTCTACATCACTACACTAATATCACCATGTAGCAGGTTCTACATCACTACACTAATATCACCATGCAGCAGGTTCTACATCACTACACTAATATCACCATGCAGCAGGTTCTACATCACTACACTAATATCACCATGCAGCAGGTTCTACATCACTACACTAATATCATCATGCAGCAGGTTCTACATCACTAATATCACCATGCAGCAGGTTCTACATCACTACACTAATATCACCATGCAGCAGGTTCTACATCACTACACTAATATCACCATGCAGCAGGTTCTACATCACTAATATCACCATGCAGCAGGTTCTACATCACTAATATCACCATGCAGCAGGTTCTACATCACTACACTAATATCACCATGCAGCAGGTTCTACATCACTAATATCACCATGCAGCGGGTTCTACATCACATCACTAATATCACCATGCAGCAGGTTCTACATCACTACACTAATATCACCATGCAGCAGGTTCTACATCACTAATATCACCATGCAGCAGGTTCTACATCACTACACTAATATCACCATGCAGCAGGTTCTACATCACTAAAATCACCATGCAGCAGGTTCTACATAACTAATATCACCATGTAGCAGGTTCTACATCACTACACTAATATCACCATGCAGCAGGTTCTACATCACTAATATCACCATGCAGCAGGTTCTACATCACTAATATCACCATGCAGCAGGTTCTACATCCCTACACTAATATCACCATGCAGCAGGTTCTACATCACTAATATCACCATGCAGCAGGTTCTACATCACTACACTAATATCACCATGCAGCAGGTTCTACATCACTAATATCACCATGCAGCAGGTTCTACATCACTAATATCACCATGCAGCAGGTTCTACATCACTACACTATTATCACCATGCAGCAGGTTCTATATCACTAATATCACCATGTAGCAGGTTCTACATCACTACACTAATATCACCATGCAGCAGGTACTATATCACTAATATCACCATGCAGCAGGTTCTACATCACTACACTAATATCACCATGCAGCAGGTTCTACATCACTAATATCACCATGCAGCAGGTTCTACATCACTAATATCACCATGCAGCAGGTTCTAAATCACTAATATCACCATGCAGCAGGTTCTACATAACTAATATCACCATGCAGCAGGTTCTAAATCACTACACTAAAATCACCATGCAGCAGGTTCTACATCACATCACTAATATCACCATGTAGCAGGTTCTACATTACATCACTAATATCACCATGCAGCAGGTTCTATATCACTAATATCACCATGTAGCAGGCTCTACATCACTACACTAATACCACCATGCAGCAGGTTCTACATCACTACGCTAATATCACCATGCAGAAGGTTCTACATCACTACACTAATATCACCATGCAGCAGGTTCTACATCACTAATATCACCATGCAGCAGGTTATACATCACTAATATCACCATGTAGCAGGTTCTACATCACTACACTAATATCACCATGCAGCAGGTTCTACATCACATCACTAATATCACCATGCAGCAGGTTCTACATCACTAATATCACCATGCAGCAGGTTCTACATCACTACACTAATATCACCATGCAGCAGGTTCTACATCACTACACTAATATCACCATGCAGCAGGTTCTACATCACTAATATCACCATGCAGCAGGTTCTACATCACTACACTAATATCACCATGCAGCAGGTTCTACATCACTAATATCACCATGCAGCAGGTTCTACATCACTAATATCACCATGTAGCAGGTTCTACATCACTACACTAATATCACCATGCAGAAGGTTCTACATCACTACACTAATATCACCATGCAGCAGGTTCTACATAACTAATATCACCATGCAGCAGGTTCTACATCACTAATATCACCATGCAGCAGGTTCTACATCACTACACTAATATCACCATGCAGCAGGTTCTACATCACTACACTAATATCACCATGCAGCAGGTTCTACATCACTAATATCACCATGCAGCAGGTTCTACATCACTACACTAATATCACCATGCAGCAGGTTCTACATCACTACACTAATATCACCATGCAGCAGGTTCTACATCACTACACTAATATCACCATGCAGCAGGTTCTACATCACTACACTAATATCACCATGCAGCAGGTTCTACATCACTAATATCACCATGCAGCAGGTTCTACATCACTACACTAATATCACCATGCAGCAGGTTCTACATCACTAATATCACCATGCAGCAGGTTCTACATCACTACACTAATATCACCATGCAGCAGGTTCTACATCACATCACTAATATCACCATGCAGCAGGTTCTACATCACTAATATCACCATGCAGCAGGTTCTACATCACTACACTAATATCACCATGCAGCAGGTTCTACATCACTACACTAATATCACCATGCAGCAGGTTCTACATCAATACACTAATATCACCATGCAGCAGGTTCTACATCACTAATATCACCATGCAGCAGGTTCTACATCACTACACTAATACCACCATGCAGCAGGTTCTACATCACTACACTAATATCACCATGCAGCAGGTTCTACATCACTAATATCACCATGCAGCAGGTTCTACATCACTACACTAATATCACCATGCAGCAGGTTCTACATCACTAATATCACCATGCAGCAGGTTCTACATCACTACACTAATATCACCATGCAGCAGGTTCTACATCACATCACTAATATCACCATGCAGCAGGTTCTACATCACTACACTAATATCACCATGCAGCAGGTTCTACATCATTAATATCACCATGCAGCAGGTTCTACATCACTACACTAATATCACCATGCAGCAGGTTCTACATCACGAATATCACCATGCAGCAGGTTCTACATCACTACACTAATATCACCATGCAGCAGGTTCTACATCACATCACTAATATCACCATGCAGCAGGTTCTACATCACTACACTAATATCACCATGCAGCAGGTTCTACATCACTAATATCACCATGCAGCAGGTTCTACATCACATCACTAATATCACCATGCAGCAGGTTCTACATCACTACACTAATATCACCATGCAGCAGGTTCTACATCACTAATATCACCATGCAGCAGGTTCTACATCACTAATATCACCATGCAGCAGGTTCTACATCACTACACTAATATCACCATGCAGCAGGTTCTACATCACTACACTAATATCACCATGCAGCAGGTTCTACATCACTAATATCACCATGCAGCAGGTTCTACATCACATCACTAATATCACCATGCAGCAGGTTCTACATCACTAATATCACCATGCAGCAGGTTCTACATCACATCACTAATATCACCATGCAGCAGGTTCTACATCACTACACTAATATCACCATGCAGCAGGTT